>NC_081560.1:123635142-123635537 GCF_022355385.1 Mustela nigripes
GACTTTTTCGGTGCCCGAAAGTAAACACGCCATTAAGATGGCGGCTGGATGTGAGCCAGTAGGTGGAACTTAGGATTTTGTATCTATGTGGCTGCGAGTGATTGGTTGTGCAACCTTGGTATATATAGACATGCACAGGCGGGGGGGGGAGAGAGAGAGATCCCAACAGCTATGCAGAAAGAAAGCTTGCTTCGCTGAGGTCTCCTGGTCGTTCTTGCTGGCGAGAGCGACAAGTGGTGCCAAAACACGGGAAACCCAAAACCTACACCGAGGAGTTCTCAGTGAACGCAACGATCCGGTAAGTGTGCACAAAATTTCAGATAAGAAAGTTCCTAAGTATAGGATGAGAAGTGAGAAAGTTCCTAAGTATAGGACGAGAAGTGAGAAAGTTCCTA
>NC_081560.1:123635937-123636317 GCF_022355385.1 Mustela nigripes
CTGCTCCAAGTAGCAAGGTGCATATTTGGGGATGTGGACCAAGCAATGCCCCTTGTTAAATAATTAGCCTATGAACAAGCAAATAAATGGTGTAAAGAGGCTATCCGCCCTTGGAAGTCTAAGGACCTGATTACATATATCAAAGTGTGTCAAGACATCACTGATACAGTTGTTCAGGGCCAAGTTGTGGCAGCAGCAGTAGCCCAAGGGCTAAGAAGTTTCAATGGAGGAACCAGGAGTTCTTCCAAGGCTTGTTTCCTTTGTGGAAGGGACGGTCATCTTAAGAGGGATTGTCCAAAGGGTAAAGGACCTCCTAGACCTCAAGCCCGCACTTGGGTTGTGCCCTCGTTGCCGTAAAGGGAATCATTGGGCTAATGAAT
>NC_081560.1:123636417-123711716 GCF_022355385.1 Mustela nigripes
ATGGAGGAACCAGGAGTTCTTCCAAGGCTTGTTTCCTTTGTGGAAGGGACGGTCATCTTAAGAGGGATTGTCCAAAGGGTAAAGGACCTCCTAGACCAGTCAAGCCCGCACCTGGGTTGTGCCCTCGTTGCCGTAAAGGGAATCATTGGGCTAATGAATGTAGGTCCCAGAAAGATATTCAAGGAAATCCCCTGCCACTGAATAACTGGATTCAATCCAATGACTCAAAAAACGGGAAGCAGGGCTCCGCACCCCGGGGCCCGTCACAAATTTATGGGGTGCTAACGCAAATACCCAGGACATGGTATCCTCCCTCAGAGAAAGGCGCGCAACCTCTGGATCAGCAAGGGCTCGATATCAGAGCAGCCGCCCGAATGGTCCTAACACCAGAGATAGATCACATCAGAGCCCATATGAGCCTACCGGGACCATTATCCAAGGGCAATGCTCTAGCAGACCACAATAGTCGTTTCCAACTTATTTGCCCTACCTTACAACAGGCGAAGCTGTTCCATAGCAAATGGCATGTGAATTCTAATACCTTAAGATATAGATTCCATATCACCAAAGAACAGGCAAGAGATATAGTAAGGACCTGTGGGAATTATGCCACATTACTCCCTCAGCCTTCCGTAGGGGTAAATCCCAAAGGCCTTCAAGCTAATCACCTATGGCCAAATGGATGTCACACATGTACCTGAATTCGGGCAACAAAAGTACATACATATATCAGTGGACACTTATTCGAGTATCATAATGGCTACTCCCCTCACGGGGGAGAATTCAAAACAAGTCATCACACATTGCCTATGATGCTTCGCAGATTGGGGTATCCCAAAACAAATAAAGACAGATAATGGACCTGCATATACATCAAAGTATATCCATCAATTCCTAAGTCAATTTGGTATAGTCCATACTATAGGTATACCTTACAATCCACAAGGTCAAGGAATAATTGAACGCGCCAATGGCACCTTCAAACGATGCTTACAAAAAATAAGAAAAGGGGGAATAGGGGATGACCACAAGTCACCCCGTGATCTTATATCTCTCACCCTTTACATTTTAAATTTTTTGTCCTTGGACCATAATGGTACATCTGCAGTGGACAGGCATGCAGCGGTTACTGAACGCACTCTAGACCAGCAAAGTGGAAGGATATACTCACGGGCCAATGGAGAGGCCCTGACCCAGTCCTAAGATGGCACTGAGGTTCTGTTTGTCTTTTTCCACAGGATGCCCAAGTGCCTATCTGGGTCCTGGAGCGACTGATTAGAAGAATCGATCAACATGGCCCACCCCGTCCTGATGCTTGGCCTGATAGCGATCCTGGCGACACCAGCATCCCTTCAATAGATGCACCAATGGGCAATAGTGAAAGCCTGGCCATTCCCCATGCCACTGACGAATGAGTCCACCATCCTCCCTCCTGTATACCTACTTTCATTACCATGCCTGTTTCTGTAAATACTAACAATTCACCTGTACTGCTCTCAAGACATAAAAGAGACTTTGGGATCACTGCAGCCATTATTGCGGCTGTAGCAGCCTCCGCAGTTGCAGCAACTGCAGCGGCTGTAGCTCTCACCACATCTGTAACAAGTGGACTTCTCCAGAAACTATTGACGACCGGATGCATCCAATCACTTTCTGGACTTTGCATAACCTCCGGGGCCTATAATGACCTTTCTATTGCTGCTAATCTGTCGAAAGAGTTAAGCAGATGAGATTGACATAGCTCCATTAAGGGATTGGGTATCTGTTGTAAATCCTTATGTTCTGCCGTTTTGCATCATTACGTAAACAACAATGTAGGCAACAGTTGGCACTAGTACAAGCTTGCATGGCACTGGAAGCTGGTACATTTCCCCAAATCTGGCTGGCAGCGCTAGATTAGTAGTCAATGACGGGTAAGATTGGCTGCATGCTCATAGCAACCTAAGCCAGGAGTTCTCCAACCAGGGGGAATTATCCGATGACGGGTAAGCATGTTCATGGCAGCTGACAACCTAAGACAGGCATGATCTCCTGCCTTGCATGCCTAATATAAAGGAAAAGGGGGAGATGTCGGTGCCCGAGCAGCTTGTAGCACATGCGCGGTGGTGCTTCTGGGCTCTGCCGTGCCTGCTCGTTGCCTCGGCCACCGCTGCCTCAAACCATCGCCGCCGCCGGATGGCGACAGTGCAGAGCTGCTCTGGCTGGGCCCGCGGGGGCGCCCGGGCGCCGCAGGACTTTTTCGGTGCCCGAAAGTAAACACGCCATTAAGGTGGCGGCTGGATGCGAGCCAGTAGGCGGAACTTAGGATTTTGTATCTATGTGGCTGCGAGTGATTGGTTGTGCAACCTTGGTATATATAGACATGCACAGGCGGGGGGGAGAGAGAGAGATCCCAACAGCTACGCAGAAAGAAAGCTTGCTTCGCTGAGGTCTCCTGGTCGTTCTTGCTGGCGAGAGCGACACCCGCCCAGTCCAGTAAGATTTCTGCAAGTCCTCGTCTGCCACTTTCTTTTCAAGTTGTGGCCCATGAAATGAGTTGACAAATAACCTTTGAGGGGAAAATAAAATATTTGCCTTCTTTCCCATCACATCCTACTGCCCCTTAGTTGTTCTTTGTACCTTCAGCCTGTCTGTCTAATTTTGTCTCTCTGGTTGTTGTGTTTTGAATCTAGTTTTTATAGTTATTTCCAGGGACATTACTCCATCAATACCAGCCACTTCCCCCATGCTCAAAGTAGAGTCTGATTGTACACAATTAATCTTTTCCAAACTCAACTCTTTCTTCTTTGAAATTAGATTCATTTTGTTTTACATAATATATAGCATGAGGCAGAACTTAGAGGAATTAGTGTCGATCATAAGCCTGTCTTTTCACCCCTAGCCCAGAGGTATGGTTTGGGAATGTTAGTCTTGTTTTGTTTTTGGAATGTTAGCATTTTAGAACCCTAAAGAAAGAAGAGAAGCTGACCCAAGGGGAAAAAGTTCTTGTACATCTCCCTGTCCTCCACACATGCTTTTTAAAGTCATTTCGTAATTTTGTTGCCACCGGTGTTAGTGACAAAGCAGAGCTTTGATAAGAACTTTAATCACCCCATAATCTCCATTAATCTCCTCTCCATCAATCTTCAAAGTGAAAGATAACATCTCAATCATGATACAGGAAGCATCCAGCCCAGTTCAAGTAAGATTGCTATTCCTAACCCCTTCCTATAGAAATTTCTGCATTTGCATTGGCTGCCATCTACTATCTTTCTTTATGTCACTGACTGAGCCCCCCACCCCATATTGCCCCTACAACTTAAGTTTTAAAGATACTCAGAGGCTGAAAGTGAGGAATAACAAAATATATTCCATGCAAATGGAAACCAAAAGAGATCAGGGTAACTATACTTGTATCAAAAAAAAAAAAATAGACTTTAAGACAAAGGCTATAAGAGACAAAGAAGATCTACATATAATGTTAAAGAAGCCAACTGATCAAAGGATATAACAACTCTAATTATACACACACCCAATATTGTAGTATCTAAATATATTAAACAACTATTACCAGATCTAAAGGCAAAAACAGACTGCAATGGAATAATAATAGCAGGTGAGTTCTATATTCCCACTTTTAACAAGGCCAGGTCAACCAGACAATCAATGAGGAAATAACACCCTTGAACTGTGTCTTAGAGCAGGTGGACCTCAAGGAACACCCAAGGAACATTCCATCCCACAGCAACAGAACACATGTTCCTCTCAAGCTCACATGGTCTCAGGCTAGCCAAAAAACAAGTCTGAAATTTAGGAAGATGGAGATCATATCAGGTACCTTTTCTAATCAAAATGGTATGAAACTACAAAACCAGTAAGAGGAGTGAAGCTAGAAAATGCACAAATATGTGTAAACTAAGTAATACACTTATGAAAAACCAATGTATCTGTGATGAAATTGAAAGGGAAATCTTGAGATCTCAGAAAAAAAAATCAGATAAATGAAAATAGAAACACGGCTTACTAAACTTAAAAGATATAGTGAAAAGCATTATCTACTATCACCATTTAAAGGAAGAATTTTATAATGATGCCTTCATTTAGAAAAAAAGAAGACCTCAAATAAAAAGCCTAATCTTGCACCTCAAGGAATAGAAAAGGATAAACACACTAAACCCAGAGTTGGCAGAAGAAAGAAAATAATAAGGGTTAGAGAAAAGATAAATGAAACAGACACTAGAAAGACAATAGAAAAGAGCAATAAACTTAAAATTTTTTAAGATAAATGAAATTGACAAAACTTTAGCTAGACTAAGGGAAAGGAGAGAGGACTCAAATAAAATCATAAGTAAAAGAGGAGACATTACAACTGATCCACAGAACTACACAGGATCATAATAGGCTGCTATGAACAATTATACACCAACACAGGGGTAATGGAAGAATGAATAAATTCCCAGAAACATAAAACTTAGCAAGAGACTATCATGAAGTAATAGAAAATATGAACAAATAATAAGCAAGGGTCTGAATCAGCAATCAAAATTTTCCAGACAAATAAAAGTCCAAATGGTTTCATAGGTAAATTTTAACAGTTTTTAAAAGAAGCCTTAGTGCCAATCCTTCTCAAGCTTTTACAAAAAAAAAAAACTGAAGATGAGGCAACACTCCCATATTCATTTGATAAGGCCAGCATTCCCCTAAGACCAAAGCCAGTTAAAGACACTATAAGAAATGAAAATTATAGACAAATATCCCTGATAAAATCTTAAAAAAAAAAACCACAAAAAACAAAAGCAGACAGACAAACCTAATTTCAAGGGCACATTAAAAGAAGCATGAACCATGATCAAGAGATACTCATCACTGGAATGCAAGGCTGGCTCAACAGCAGGTGTGATATACACAGTAAAAGAATGACTGATAATTATATAATGAGATCACTTCAATAGTAGCAGAGAATGCATTTGACCAAATTCAACATCCTTTGATGATAAAAACTCTCAACAAATTGTATTTAGAAAGAATGTTTCACAACATAACAAAGACAATATAGGACAAGCCCACAAACTACCATAATACTCCATCATACATGTAAAAGCCTTTTCTCTAAGATCAAGAACAAGACAAGGATTCTCCCTCTTCTCATTTCCATTCAACATAATGCTGGAAGTCCTGGTCAGAGAAACTAGGTAAAGATGAGAAATAAAAGCCTTCCAATTCAGAAAGGAAGAAGTTGAATGATCTTTTTGCAAATGGCATGCACTTTTCTGTAGAAAACTCTTAAGGTTTTCTGTAGAAAACTGTTAAGGTCTGCAAGAAAAATCTGTTAGAATTAATAAATTCAGTAAAGGCACAGGTTATAAAGTCAACATCCAGAAAGCAGTTGTGTTTCTATACAATAAAAACAAAATATCTGAGAATGAAATTAAGAAACCAATTCCATTTATAGTAACAGCAATAAAATATTCAGAAATAAATTCAACTATGTAGGTGAACAACCTGTGTATTAAAACTATAAGACATGGATGAAAACCACTGAAGAACACACAGATAAATGAAGACGAAGCCTGTGTTTTGGATTAGAAGAATTAATATAGTGAGCATACACACACTACCAAAAGCAACCACAGTCCTAATGCAATACCTGCCAAAATTCAAAAAGCATTTTTCATAGAAAGAAGGAAAAAACCCCTACTAAAGTTTGTTTGGAACCACAAAAACCCTGAATGGCCAAAGCAATCCTGTGGAAAATTAAAAAGTCTGGGGCACCTGGATGTCTCAGTGGGTTAAAGCCTCTGCCTTCGGCTCAGGTCATGATCCCAGGCTCCTGGGATCGAACCCCACATGGGCTATGCTTAGTGGGGAGCCTGCTTCCTCCTCTCTCTCTGCCTGCTTCTCTGCCTACTTGTGATCTCTCTTTGTCAAATAAATAAATAAAATCTAAGGAAAAAAAAGTCAAAAGTATCACACTTCCTGATTTGAACCATATCATAAAGCCATAGTATTCAAAACAGTGTTTTAGTGGCATGAAAACAGGCTCATAAACCAGTGGAACAAAACAGAAAGCACAGACACAAAACCCTGAGCATACAGACAACTCGTACTTGACAAGGGAGCCAAGAACACTCATGGGAAAAGGGAAATCTCTTTAATAAATGGTGCTGGGAAAACTGCATACCCACATATAAAAGAAGATAACTGGACTCAATCTTATACCCCTAAAAACATTAACTCAAAATGCATTAAAGACTTAAATATAAGACCTGAAACCATAGAACTCCTAGAGGAAACACAGGGGAAAGATCCTGACATTGGTTTTGGCAGTGATTTCTTGGATGACACACCAAAAGCAAAGGCAATAAAAGTGAAAATAAACAAGTAGGACTATATCAAACTAAAAAGCTCTGCACAGCAAGGGAAACATACAATAAATTGTAAGCCTGTTTATGAAAAATGGTATGCTGCTTCTTCAAAAAATGAGAATTGAACTACCATATGATCTAGCAAGCACACTCTTACATATACGTCTAGAACTGAAATCAGCTCCTGAGGAGACACCTATCTGCTCACCCATGTTCACTGTGGCATTCGTCACAATAGCTGAATTACGGAAGCAACTGTGATGTCCTCCAACAAATGAATGGATGAAGAGAATGTGTCATGTACACATACGTCCCCAAACAGACACATGCCGACACACACAAACACACAGACACATAAACACACAGAGACACCCCCCCCACACACAGACATACACACACCTCGAGTATTATTCACTCATAAAATAGAAGAAATCCTACCATTTGTAAAACATGGATGAAGCTGGGGGGCATTATGCTACGTACAACAAGCCAGAGAGAGAAGGACCATGCTGTGTAAATCACTAATATGTGGAATCTGAAAACAAAACAAAAGAGACAATTTTATGGAGGCAGAAAAAAAAGAATGGTGGTTTCTAAGAATGAGGGAGGGGTGGGGGAATGGGGTGATACAGATCAAATGATATAATTTTCAGTTGTGGTAACAACAGATCAAATACACAGCATGGTAACTACAGTTAATAATACAGTATTATGTACTTGAAAGTTGTTGAGAGTAAATTTTAAGCATTCTCACTATTTAAAAAATTTTTTAAAAATGTTAGCTATGTGAGTTGACAGATGTGTTAATCATCATGATTATGGCAATAATCCCACAATATATATTTCTATCAAATAACCATACTGTATACTTTAAATATATACAGTTAGATTTGTAAATTATTCCTCAGTAATATTAAACTAAACAAAACAAAAAGTTGAACAACCTTACAAATTGTTCAGGGAACAGAATACTCTTTAGAGAAAAAGACACATGGAAAAATGAGGCTTAAATTATATACAGGGGAACCTAGGATTTTTGGTCTGGCTTCTTAAGCATGAGCAGCAGACATATGCAAGACAGAGTCTGTCTTTACTTTATTATTATCTCCAGCAATTCTTTGAATGACCCAACATGTAGGGTACTTTAAAGAGATACCCAAATTTACATTGTGTTCAGAGTAATGTCATTTGAAAGCCTAAGTGACCACCAATGTAGAGACACTCACCACCTCTATTTCTCTACCAAGCCCTCCTTCAGTTTCCTCCTGTCAAAATGTTGTCATCTAATCACATTTTTATATATACTTCTACTAGCTTAACTCAATAAGCTAAGAAATAAAAAGGGCTTTAAAATTTTGAATTGAACAAGTCTTCAAATAACATTCAGAATTTTGTTTTTTCCTCCTGGTTTTCCCTCCTCTGAATCAGTAATAATTCTTTAGAGATCCCAATGACCTGCTGCTATCACACTTCCCCAAACAATAAAAGTAAAAACCTTTTCAAATACAGTGAGGTGTGGTAAAAGGTACTAACAGGAAAAATCCTCCAAACTAAGAGTGGCATTCTTTTCATGTCATGGAGCCCCATGTTCCTTCTCTTGCTGGACTTCAATACAAGAAATTTAAATCTTTTTCTAAAGATTTTTACCCGAAAATCTTCTGCTAACATCTCTGGCAACCTTAAGCTAGCAATTATAACCATCAGATCAATATGGGTCATGTTTTTTTAGCTGACATGCCTTCTCCAAGAACATGAGTTATTTATTTATTTATTATTTAAGGAAATTTAACACCACTCGATGTCAACATGATTAGGGGTGACTCCAGTTTAACAACCACATAAAACTTCTATTTTGCCAATGAGAGGTTTGAAGTATTGTATTCTTTATGACATTTCACATATTTCAGTAATACCAGATCTGAACCACAGCCCAGGGTTACATCCAGCCCATCCATTTCCCACATTTCCATATACCCTTACTGTATAGCCCTTCATTCAATATTGGTGCAAAACCTTTTTTATTTCTCTTTAAGGAACATAAGTGAGTTAGAACTGGTCCAATCTAAAGAGTACCTGCAAACTATCCAAACTTTTAATAAATCACTTAGTCATGACAGGTATTCAGGCATTTTGACTTAATGACCTAAATAATGCACTAAACAGAATAGCTCTACCATTAAATAGGATACCACACTCTCTCATCCTCTTTATCTCCCTTTTCTCTTTCCATAGAAGGGGCTCCGTCCCCTCCCCTGAAGTTTTTCTCTCCCCTAATTGACTTTCTCACACCTCACACTTGCCACACTGTCTGCCTATGCAGAGCCGATTCCCATTGCTCAGATCGATTTCCTAGGTGTTTCAAGTCATGGGATTTTTCTATAAAACGTGTGACAAATATTTCATAGGGCTTATTTAAATTTTATAACAAAAATTTGTTTCTTAATCTTCAGCTTAGAACACTTTGTAATCAGTGACTGAGTAAGAAAAATAACAGCAAAATTAGTTTATAAATGCTCTTGTTGTTTTACCCTTTTCAGAGCAGAATTGGCAAGGTAGTGTGTTATAAACCATATCCCATGAGGATGAGGGTTTCTTTAACTCATACTGCTTTTGGATTGCAGTAGATTTTAAAAAATGGGATATTTCACATAAAATATGTATTGTATATATGTATATATATGTGTGTGTGTTTCCAAAATATATTTTATATATAAGAAATCTTATTTTTAAATTTCATATTTAAATCCAATAAATATTTATAAGTTAATCACAAAATGTAAACTCTAAATTGAATATATATTTGAAACATATATGAGAATATACACACAGATACTCACACATAGATATATAAAAATTCTAGTCTATCTTGAGAAGAATTCAAAGTTTTGACAACATATTTATAACATGACAACAACTAGCTAGAGCTAAGCTACACCACTTTGGGGAAGCTAAGCTCCCCTGACCTATACGCATCTCCCACCTCCCCATGAGGCTATACTTGTTAGACCATAGTGCCTTGACTTTACCACCCCGAAACTACAGAGATTTCTCCTGAGCATACATATTTGTTGCAGTCTACCCCAGCTGAAGCAGTTGGCAGTGAGCTAATACTTTAAGAATGTATGTTATTTCATTATCAAGAAAATGCTAAATAACACTTAATAGTGTAAGCTGTCTTAAATTTCTAACAATGTGAAAACAGAAATAAAAAAAGAGAAAAAATCTTTTCTGCTTGGCTAAGTTAATCAGAAAATTCAATTAAACTGGACCTATTTTGCAGGAACAATAAAATTGGTGAAATCTTTACTTTTTAGAAATAAGTGATAAATCCAATATACAAATCAATTTAGAAAGCAACATAAAATTCCTGCAGGGGGAGATTTTATTTTTAAATTTAATATTCAATTCAAATAAATAATTTATAAGTTAATCACAAAATTAAAATGGTCTAAATTGAATATATAGTTATTATTTAATTATTAAATGTTTAATAAATTTCTAACATATTGTATTCATTTAGACACAATAAACCTCTTGTGATGTTTCCTGAATATCTAGATGGTTCAGAGTATAAATTTCTCTACAAAACTGTCTTTTAAAAACTGCTAACATTGTTGTTTATGATTGATTTAAACCCAGGTCATAACTAGAAATTTCCATTATTAGGTTGTGTGTACTCTTAAATAGTAAAAAACTACCAGGGAGGAGGAAGCAAGATGGTGTAGGAGTAGGAGACTGAAATACCGTCGGGTCCCAACTGTTTAGCTAGATAGTTATCAAACCATTCTGAACACCTACAAACTCAACAGGATATAGAAGAGAAGAAGAGCAGCAATTCTAGGAACAAAAAATCCATCACTTTCTGGAAGTTAGGATGTGTGAAGAAGTGAATCTGAAGCGATAGGAAGACAGACCATGGGAGGAGAGGACAGCTCCCGGTGAACACTTGAGCAGTGGACCACAAAATTGGAACTTTTAGACATCGGCTCCACTGAGGGACACTGCTCCAGAGGCTAAGCAGTAGTGGATCCTTCATGGTGACAGTGTGGTCTCAGGTCCCTTGGGGTCACAGAAAGACCAGGGGTGTCTGAGGGTGGCAGAGCTCCCAGATATCGGATTGGGGAAGCTGGCTACAGAGACTGAGCCAAGGAGTGAGCTCTCAGCTCGGGGTTACCTTAAACAGTTATCCACGGCACAGTCAGACCAGGACCCCTTGAGCAGGGACCCCACCAGTGGAACATCTGTGGAGACCCCCTCCTTCCTCCTTCAGGAGGAGTGGTGTGGAAGCACCTGGCAGGAATCTGCTGGATTTGGAGACTCCGAACAGGGGTATGCGCTGGAGACATAAACGCTCAGTTACAAGCCAGGTGAGCACAAGCCAGGTGAGCACAGAGTGTGGAGAGACCGGGAAGACAGGAGGGAATGACTGTTTTTCTCTGATGGCACACTGAGAAGTGGGGCCCTGAGCTCTCAGCTGTTCTGGGATGGAGTTTGGGAGGCTGCCATCTTCATTATCCTTCTCCAAAGTTCTAAGAAAAGCATTCAGAAATCAAAAGCTCCCCAGCAAGAACCCTGGCAGATTACTTAGTGTGGGCCCTGACAAGGGTGATGCAATTCTGCCTCCGGGAAAGATATTCGAGAATCACTGCAACAGGCCCCTCCCTGAGAAGATCAGCAAGAACATCCAGCCAAGACCAAGTTCACCAATCAAAGAGAACAGTGGAACTCCAGAGCTAGAAGAAAGCAATGAATAGAATTCATGACTTCTTTCCAATGATCTTTTAGTCTTGCAAGGTTAAATTATTTTTATTTTATTTTTTCTTACTCTATTATTTTTAACTTTTCCTCTTTCATCTTTTAACATTTATAATTATTTTACTTATCAATACCTTTTTAAAAATATTTTTAAATTTCAATGTTATAGTCATATTTTATCCCTTCATTCTATTCAACTTTATTTTTTTTTATATACATATAGGGTTTTTTTCTTTAAAATTCTGGAATACAATCTCTTCTAATATATTAAAATATACCCTAAATCTAGGGCATGCCTTATTCTACTCTCCACCTGATAACATTCTTTTTTTTTCTTTTCCCAACCAACTTATCAATTCCTTTTTTAGAATCATTTTTAATTTTCATCTTAAAATTCAGTCATTTTCCATCCCTTCATTGTGATAACCATTATTGATCTGTGTGTGTATACATATATGTGTGTATATATATACACACATATACATATATGTATATATGTATATGTGTATAGAAATATATAGATATATGTATATGTATAGTTCTTTAAAATTTAGGGAAGGAGATTCTCCTAAGAGACCTGAATGCACACAAAAAATCAAGTGGGTGGCTCTGTTCTATTCATCAGTCTAATATATATATTTTTATTTTTTTGTCTTTTCTTTCCTCCCATTCTTCTCCCCCTAATTTTGGATCTTTTCTGATTTGGTTAGCATATATTTTTCTGGGGTCTTTGCAACCCCTTAGTATTTTGTTCTCTCATTTATCTAGTCTTATCTGGATAAAAAGACAATGCAGAAAAAATCACCACACACACACACACACACAGAGTGAGAGAGAGAGAGAGAGAGAGAATAAGAGACAGTACTGATGGCTAGGGACCTAATCAATACGGATATTGGGAATACATCAGAACTAGAATTCAGAATGACAATCACCAAGGTGCTAACTGGGCTTGAAAAAGACATGGAATATATTAGAGAATACTTTTTTAAAGAAATAAAATCCCTTTCTGGAGAACTAAAAGAATTAAAAATCTAACCTAGTAGAAATCAAAAAGATTATTAATGAGTTGCAATAAAAAATGGAGGCTCCTAGAGAATCTGGGTGGCTCAGCGGATAAAGCCTCTGACTTTGGCTCAGGTCATGATGTCAGGGTATGGGGATCGAGACCTACATTGGGCTCTCTGCTCAGCAGGGAGCCTGCTTCCCCCTCTCTCTTTCTGCCTGCCACTCTGTCTACTTGTGATCTCTGTCTGTCAAATAAATAAATAAAAGCTTTTTAAAAATGGAGGCTCTTACTGCTAGGATAAATGAGGCAGAAGAGAGTATTAGTGCTATAGAAGACCCAATGACAGAGAACAAAGAAGCTGAGCAAAAGAGAGACAAACAACAACTGGACCACAAGGGGAGAATTCAAGAAATAAGTGATACCATAAGACAAACCAATATTAGAATAATTGGGATCCCAGAAGACAAAGAAAGAGAGAGAGGGGCAGAAGGTATATTGGAGCAAATTATAGTAGAGAATCTCCCTAGTAGGACAAAGGGAACATCACTGAAATTCAGGAGGCATTGAGAACTTCCCTCAAAACCAATAATAATAGGTCCACACCCTGTCATCTAATAGTTAAAATTCCAAGTTTTAATGACAAAGAAAAAGTCCTGAACACTACTTGGGACAAGAGGTCTATAACATGCAATGGTAGAAATATTAGATTGGCAGCAGACTTATCCAGAGAACTGGCAGGACAGAAAGGACAGGCATGATATATTCAGAGAACTAAACGGGAAAAATATACAGCCAAGAATACTATATCCAGTTAAGGTGTCATTTAAAATAGAAGGAGACATAAAAAGTTTCCAGGATCAACAAAACTAAAAGAATTTGCAAACAACAAACCAGCCTTACAGGAAATATTGAAAGGGGTCCTCTAAGCAAAGACAGAGCTCAAAAGTAGTAGACCAGAAAGGAACAGAGACAATATACAGTAACAGTCTCCTTGTAGGAAATACAATGGCACTAAATACATATCTTTCAATAGTTACCCTTATGTAAATGGGCTGAATGCCCCAATCAAAAGACACAGGGTATCAGAATGGAAAAAAAAAAATAAGACCTACTAATATGCTGTCTATAAGAAACTCACTTTAGATGCAAAGACACCACCAGATTTAAAATGAGGAGGTGGAAAATAATTCACCATGCTAATGGACATCAAAACAAAGCTGGGGTGGCAATCCTTATGTCAGATAAATAAGACTTTAAGCCAAAGACTATAATAAGAGATGAGGAAGGACACTATATCATACTTAAAAGGTCTGTCAAACAAGAAAATCTAACAGTTTTAAATACCTATGCTCCTAACATGGGAGCAGCCAATTATATAAACCAATCAATAACAAAATCAAAGAAACACGTCATCACTAATACAATAACAGTAGGGGGCTTTAACACTCCCCTTACTGAAATAGACAGATCATCTAAACAAAAGATAAACAAGGAAATAAAGGCTTTAAATGACACACTGGACCAGATGGACATATAGATATATTTAGAACATTCCATCTTAAAGCAACAGAATATGCATTCATCTCTAGTGCACATGAACATTCTCCAGAATAGATCACATCCTGGGTCACAAATCAGGTCTCAACCAGTACAAAAATTGGGACCATTCCCTGAACAATTTCAGATCACAATGCTCTGAAGCTAAAACTCAGTCACAAGAGGAAAGCTGGAAAGAACGCAAATGCATGGAGGCTAAAGAGCATCCTACTAAAGAATGAATGGGTCAACAAGGAAATTAAAGAAGAATTGAAAAAATTCAAGGAAACAAATGAAAATGAAAACACAACAGTTCAAAATCTTTGGGACACAGCAAAGGCAGTCCTGAGAGGAAAGCATGTAGCCATACAAGACTTTTTCAAGAAACAAGTAAGTTCTCAAGTACACAACCTAACTCTACACCTAAAGGAGCTGGAGAAAGAACAGCAAAAAAACCTAAGCCCAGCAGGAGAAGAGAAATCATAAAGATCAGAGCAGAAATCAATGAATAGAAACCAAAAGAACAGCAGAACAGATAAATGAAACTAGGAGCTGGGGTGGTTTTTTCTTTGAAAGAATTCTTTCAAATAATTAATTCTTTTAATTCTTTGAATTTCTTTGAAATTGATTTCAAAGAATCTTTGAAAGATTCTTTGAAAGAATTCTTTGAAAGAAAGATTCTTTCTTCTTTGAAAGAATTAATTCTTTGATTAGATTCTTTGAAAGAATTAATAAGATTGACAACCCCCTGGCCAGACTTACCAAAAGAAAAGAGAAAGGATCCAAATTAATAAAATCATGAATGAAGGAGGAGAGATCACAACCAACACCAAAGAAATGCAAACAATTATAAGAACATATTATGAGCAAGTACATACCAGAAAGTTTGATAATCTGGAAGAAACTGTTACATTCCTAGAGACATAAAAACTACCACAACCAAACCAGGAAGAAATAGAAAATCTGAACAGATCCCTAACAGTAAGGAGATTGAAGCAGTCATCAAAAATCTCCCAACAAACAAAATCCCAAGGCCAGATGGCGTCCCAGGGATATTCTACCAAACATTTAAAGAAGAATTAATACCTGTTCTCCTGAAACTGTTCCAAAAATAGAAATAGAAGGAAAACTTCGAAACTCATTTTCCGAGGCCAGCATTACCTTGATCCCAAAACCAAACAAAGCACCCACCAAAAAGGAGAATTACAGACCAATATCCTTGATGAACACAGATGCAAAAATTCTCACCAAAATACTAGCCAATAGGATCCAACAGTACCTTAAAAAGATTATTCACCATGACCAAGTCGCATGTATTCCTGGGCTGCAAGCTTGGTTCAATATCCACAAATCAATCAATGTGATACAATACATTAATAAAAGGAAGAACAAGAACCATGTGATACTCTCAACAGATGCTGGAAAAGCATTTGACAAAGTACAGCATCCACTCTTGATCAAAACTCTTCAAAGTGTAGGGATAGAGGGTGCCTACCTCAATATCATCAAAGGAATCTAAGAAAAACCCACAGCAAATATCATTCTCAATTGGGAAAAACTGAGAGCTTTTTGCCTAAGGTCAGGAACATGGCAGGGATGCCCACTATTACCACTGCTATTCAACATGGTACTAGAAATCCTAGCCTCAGCAATCAGACAACAAAAAGAAATCAAAGGCATCCCAATCAGCAAAGAAGAAGTCAAACTCTCACTCTTTGCAGATGATATGATACTTTATGTAGAAAAGCCAAAAGACTCCACTCCAAAAGTACTAGAACTCATACAAAAGTTCAGTAAAGTGTCAGGATATAAAATCAATGCACAGAAATCAGTTGCATTCCTATACACCAATAGTAAGACAGAAAAAAGGGAAATCAATAAGTCAATCCCATTTACAATTTCACCAAAAACCACAAGACACCTAGTAATAAATCTAACCAAAGAGGCAAAAAATCTGTACTCAGAAATCTATAAAGGACTCATGAAAGAAACTGAGGAAGACACAAAGATATGGAAAAATGATCCATGCTCATGGATTGGAAAACCAAATACTGTGAAAATGTCTACGCTACCTCAAGCATTCTGCACATTTAAAGCAATCCTTATCAAAATCCCATCATGTTTTTTCAAAGAAATGGAACAAATAATCCTATAATTTATATGGAACTAGATAAGACCCTGAATAGCCAGAGGAATGTTGAAAAAGAAAGCCAAAGATGGTGGCATCAAAATTCCAGAGTTCAAGTGCTATTACAAAACTGTAATCATCAAGGCAGTATGGTACTGGCACAAAAACAGATACATAGATCAGTGCAACAGAATAAAGAGCCCAGAAATGGACCCTTAACTCTTGGTCAACTAATCCTTGACAAAGCAGGAAAGAATGTCCAATGGAAAAAAGACAGTCTCTTCAACAGATGGTGTTGGGAAAATTGGAAAGCCACATGCAGAAGAATGAAACTGGACCATTTCCTTATACCACACACAAAAATAGACCCAAAATGGAGAAAATACCTCAATGTGAGACAGGAATCCATCAAAATCCTTGAGGAGAACACAAGCAGTAACATCTTTGACTACAGCCACAGCAACTTCTTCCTTGAATAATCACCAAGGCAAGGGAAGCAAGGGCAAAAATAAACTATTGGGACTTCATCAAGATCAAAAGCTTTTGCACAGCAAAGTAAACAGTTAACAAAAACAAAAGACAACTGACAGAATGGGAGAAGAGATTTGCAAATGTCATATCAGATATAGGGTTATTATCCAAAACCTATAAAGAGCTTAGCAAACTCAACACTGAAAGAACAAATAATCCAATCAAGAAATGAGCAGAAGACATAAACAGGCATTTCTGCAAATAAGACATCCAGATGGACAACAGACACATGAAAAAGTGCTCCACATCGCTCTAATTACAAATCAAAACCACAATGAGATGCAACCTCACACCACTCAGAATGGCTAAAATTAACAAGTCAGGAAAAGACAGATGTTGGCAAGGATGCGAAGAAAGGGGAACCCTCCTACACTGTTGGTGAGAATGTAGGCTGGTGCATCCACCTGGGAAACAGTGGTGGTTCCTCAAAAAATTGAAAATAGAGCTACCCTATGACCCAGCAATCATACTACTGGGTATTTACCCTAAAGATACAAATGTAGTGATCTGAAGGGACACATGTACCCAAGTGTTTATAGCAACAATGTCTGCAATAGCCAAACTATGGAAAGAACCTAGATGTCCATCAACAGAAGAATGGAAAAAGAAGAAGTGATATATATATATATTCTCCAAATACTATGTGGTCATCAAAAGAAATGAAATCTTGCCATTTGCCATGACATGGATGGAACCAGAGGGTATTATGCTGACCGAAATAAGCCAATCAGAGAAAGACAATTATCTTACGATCTTTCTGATATGAGAAATTTGAGAGGCAGAGCAGGAGGTTGCAGGGGTTAGGGAAGGAAAAAATGAAACATGAGGGGACTGGGAGGAAGGCAAACCACAAGAGACTCTTAATCTCAGGAAATATACTGAGGGTTGATGGGGGCGGAGTATATGGAGAGGATGGTTGGGTTATGGACACGGGATACGGTATGTGCTATGGTGAGTGCTGTGAAATGTGTAAGCCTGATGATTCACAGGCCTGTACTCCTGGGGTAAATAATACATTATATGTTAATACAAATAATTTTTTTTAAGTTTATACTTCCTATCAATGAAAATGGTTTTCTCATATGAATGACTGTGAATTACTGTAATTTGAGAATTACCTGGTATAATTTATCTAGGATTTTCTTTCACTTTTACACTTAACTCTTACTTGTCAGCATTTTAAGTATAGTACTGATGACAGTCTGGTTCCCCTACTCTTCTATAAAATGGGTGTCTCTTTTTTACCACTGATGTTTCTGACATTTATACAATCAATATATTCTTATACTGGTGTTGTGACATACACTTTATTACTCAGAAGCTTTTTGACTATTACTCTGTTTTAAAAGGTAAATTTGTGAAATAGCCTAATTCTGGATAAATGATGTGTTACTGCATCAATATTTGTTTATGGCTTTCTCAAATAATTGGCAGAAACAGTTTAGGCACTTTAATTTGGAACTATAAACAGTTATGCCTACTCACTGTTAGCTGACACGATTTGGGGAAGAGGGGGTGTACTTTGAACATCAAAGGAGTAACAAGACAGGATATTAGTAAATGAAAGTAAAAATACTGAATGCTTTGAGCCTATGGTTACATAACAAATTGTCCCAAAGACGACAGAAGGAAAAGTGAAAAAATCAGGTACAAAGGGTAAGAAGACCCAGCTTGGATTTTAGATTTGCTATATACTAATGAGGATCCTATGGAAGATACCTAACATCTCCTATCCTTGACTTACCTGACTATCAAATCAACAGAGTAAATACCTCAGTGGTTAAAGATAAAGAAGATAATTCAAAAGAAAAAAATCCTCTAAACTCTACGTTTAGTTAATTTATTTTCCCCCTTTAGAAATTTGTGAAAGCGATTGCCTTACACATTGTTCACTTTATGTGGGAAAACAAGCTCATTGTAGTTTGGTTACTCAAAGTTTAGAAATATTTTGGTGGCTAACATTTACTGAGAGGCACAGTGGTCCACTATTCCGAGCAGCAAATAAGCTATGATCCCAGAAACCCTAGCTGTGGTCTTAGCCTCATACCCTGACAACCTGAGAAACTCATGCACTATCTCCTAGTCTCTTTCAGCGAAGTGCCATTTATGATCCTTACCTACTGAGGTGTTAAAAGGATTAGTACTTGTAAAACATTTAAAAACCTCTTCACTGAATATAAAAAATCATTGTGTTAAGTATTTTCCCCATTCCACAATCAAAGATACGCATGGGCTATTTAGTTTTAAATAAATGCTCTGGATAATCCAGCTTTGGGTGATTGTAACAACTGACTTGGTAATGTAAATTTCATTCTTGTAACGTTTACTGATAGAGATTTTTAAGGTTGCAACATGAAAAAACAGAGCTGGTCCAGTAAAGCTGAGATAAGGACAGAGCTAAATAAAGATGGCTATCTACAAAGTCATCTGAGAAAATTTTCCCAGGTAATTTACACCGGCATCTCTCCTTCCTGACCCTAACATTCAGAACGGAAGCTATCAGGTAAGCATTTCAACCCGTTTTTGAACTTTGATAAGAACTACTAATGCATCCATATGTTTGATTGCCCCTTATTCACCACTCTACCATTCATAGAAACCGAGGACTCCTCACCTCATTAAAAAAATGAACACATTAAAAATGTGTCATAATGATAAAAACAGTGGAAACATTAGACTGAAAGTAATTCCATTTTTAAAACCTAGAATGTGAGAAGCCACCATATAGTTCTAGACAATAAACTGTTGCAGGCAAAATAAACAAAGAAATTTCCTTACAGGAATAATATAAAAATAGAATTACCAAGCTTACTTAGGGATATATGATCATTTGAGGTTTCAAAAAAGAAAGCAGAAAGCCCAAATGTTAATGAGCTGCTGCGCTTCAATGTAAACATTGCAAAAGCCAAAGAAAATGTCTCTATCTCCCAACCCCAGACAAACAACTCAATCTCTCCATTTGAGGGCATCATGGACCCTCGAGGATCTAGTTCGCTTGCCCCCCTCATGTCACGGGCCATGGTGGAGGATGCAAGCCTCCTGGGCTCACAAAGGTGTCCTGCCAGTTCTGCTTTGGGGATGAAAAGACCGCTTCACTTCGTAGGAAGAGAGAAGTCGTTGACACCTGTATCAAAGTTCTGAGAGGGTGAAGTTTGACCTCCTCTTTTTAAAAAGAAGTCATGTTTCTGTAGCTTTTATAAGTATCTTAGGATTTTTCACACAATGTATTTCATTTAATTTTAACAGCAATTCTCTATGGATAGGAAAAAAAAATTTGTAATTTATCCAAGTGACTATTAAATGCAGAGTTAAGACTATAGTTCTTATTTTCTGATTCCGATTCCAAACACTTAAATATTGTTTTCCAGCATTTCAACTTTTTAAGGCAATAAACTAAGGCAACCCCTTTGATACTATACTGATTTTTAAATAAAAATTCTCAGGGCGCCCGGGTGGCTCACTGGGTTAAGCCTCTGCCTTCGGCTCAGGTCATGATCCCAGGGTCTTGGGATCCAGCCTGGCATCAGGCTCTCTGCTTGGCAGGGAGCCTACTTCCCCCCTCTCTACCTGCCTCTCTGCCTACTTGTGATCTCTCTCTTTCAAACTGAAAAAAAAAAAAATCTCCTTAAGTGAGTTTTTATTGCTATATTCACAAGGATCATGAGAAACTGAGTGCATCCTGAGTACTTCTCGAACCGGAGACAAACCAGGTGTTCTGGGCGCAGAACCTTATGCCATCCACAACACATCCGCAATACAGTGCCAGTATCAGCAGGTACCTGTGTGGACTCAGAAGGACCTTCCAATGGGAATCAGTGAAAACCCCCTTGGAGGGGCTAGTGTTGTTTTGATTTCACGTTTAAATACGAGTTCCCTACAGAGGCCAGGCTCATCCACTCCCCACATTTCCATCAACGCCGGTAAATTACCATTTCTGAGCTCCAAGGATGGTAATGTCTCCCCCAACAGCACAGTTTCCTCTCTCAGCCGAGGCCCCGCTGTCATTCTGAATGTGAGCTCTGCCCTCACTAACAAGAGTTTGTGTGACCCCCCCACCCCGCCCCCCGAATCTAGAGAAAGGGAAGAAGGAGATCGGGCAGAAGGAATCACTCTTCTTTGTATTTCAGCCCCACTGTGGATTCCACGGTTTGCCAGGTAAGTCCAAAGAACCAGAGGAGCAGCAGGAAAACGAGTGACAGGCAGTATAAAGGTCAGAAAGGTCGACAGGAGACCTGGGATCATTCCCGCTGTGCTCAGGAGCTCAGAGCACAATTTTAAGGCTGCAGAACAGGAAGCAAGCCTGGATTATAACCCATCAGCGATGCATTCACTCAACGCAAACTGTCCAGCGAAACAAAGGGACTTGTCTTTGGTTCATGTTTGTTACTGAACACCACTGAAAAAGCATTTTTAATTTTCTCTGTCACCATGGGACCGTGCTGAAAGTGGGGTGTGTCGTGCGAACAGCATTCTTGGCGAAATTCAAGCTCGATCTCTTCCCATCCTGCATAGGAATAAGACGATTTGTCATTAAGGTACATGATAATGAATCCCAAAGAACAGAAATCAGACACTTTTCTGATTTTAGAATAAATGAGTGCCATCAACTGGTTTAGAAAATAACTATGAGTTAGCCTTGCAAAACTATGCTTTTATACGAAGACAGAAATAGTGCACTGGAAAAGAATCCCATTTCTGTAATGGAAACGTTTATCTTGACCGTACTTCCTGTGAACATAGAAGTCTTTGGCCCTTGATCCAGATAGCACAAAACAAGGATCCTCCTTTCTCATTTAGACAAATTGAGGCAAAACTGCAACATCAGGCACATGCTTCTGAGTTTCCCTCCTGGGTGCTGGAGCTCATCTAAGCATCCTGGTGGTCCGCCAGCCTCTCCCACGGGCATTTCCCCACCCCTCCTGCTCTTCTATGCTTGTACTACCTAAGGAGCCCTGAGCTCCAGCAGCACAGGCGCACCCTCCAGGGCACACAGCGAAGCTGCAAAGGGTCTGCGGAGTGGCGCCTGAGAAACACAGGATGGCATCTCTGCAGAGCATGAGGCACAAAGGCAGCCGCCTCCAGCTCCATGTGGGTCATACCTGCATGGTCTTTGTCCCACTCTGGTTTTATTTCACATTGAAATAAAAACTTTAAACAAAGAACACGTTCTCAACCCATTCTCCTTCAAACACAAAACTCTACATGTTGTTTTCCTTATTTTAAAATACTGGGTAATAGAAAATTGTTTTCTACTCTAAGAACAGTAAAAAACAAAAATGACTTCGACTGATACTCGAGATCAATACTGAGGAATTAACAAAGGAGCCGTGGGGAATACTGGGAACAGAAATCACACGTCCCTTCTAAAGCGGCAGCCCATACTCCTATCCAACATATCTTCACCATGTGAAAATGTAGTCCGAGGGTTCCTTGAAAATCTAGTATTTCTAGAGAAGCCAAAAATACGGATTTTGAAGTAAGAAACATCTATCTTTAAACTTTCTTTTTTAAATGCAATATTAAAGGCTCATTCACTCTGAGGGCCACATATATATCTGTGTGTGTGTACATGTGCGTGTGATACATTTAGCCCACAGGCTAAGGATCTTTAGCTTCTCATATTGAAGATGAATTTTGTATAACCTGAATTAAATCAGGAAGCTATGGCCATCATGAGCAATTTAACTTTACCCTACTTAAAAGTGTGTAGTTGACTGTGTATGCAGCTGACTAGCATGTAAATCAAAACAGAACACAATTCAGCCTTCTAGCTCTCTACAATTAGTTCAGATAAAATGACTAGCTTGGATGAATACTGGGCACAGGAAGGTTCTGTGGAGTAGGGATTACAACAGGGCCAGTTGTGTGTGTCCCATTTTGCTGTCACAGTAAATACGATCGCCATATTGCAGGGCATTTCACGCTGTATGCAGAGACAATGCCAAGCTGAGCTCCAGCATTTCTGAATTCATTTAATGTTCAGTTATAACACTAATGCAGTGAATCTAATGAAAGGACATTATGTAATCCCCTGTCTAATTCATGCTTCTTGTGAATATACTGATACTGGGAACATGATTCTTTTTCAGGTACATACTGCTAGCTTTCATTATTGCCATATGCCTACTTGTATTTTTTAAATTTTTATTAACAGACAACACATATACAGAAAAGTATGTGTGTGTGTGTGTGTATGTGTGTGTGTGTGTGTAAAATTGTGTAGTTTAGGGAGCCTGGGTGGCTAATTGGTTAAGCAACTGCCTTCAGCTCAGGTCATGATCCTAGTCCCAGGATCAAGTCCTACATCAGGCTCCCAGCTCCATAGGGTGTCTGCTTATCCCTCTGACCTCCTCCCCTTTCATGTTCTCTCTCACTGTATCTCTCCCAAATAAATAAATTAAAAAATAAAAATAAATTGTGTGGTTTGATGAATTTATACAGAATGAACACCTGCCTAATCAGCACCCAGATGAGGTACTGCACATTTTTTAGCACACTAGCCCCTTCTTCTGTCTTCTACTAGTTTAATTCTCTAAAAGTGTAACCAATATCTTGATTTTTAAACAGGGACTAGTCTTGCAATCCTTTGACCTTCAAGAGTCAAGGGGTGTGAGAGGTGAGCACATAAATTCTGTGACTGATTCTTTTCATTCATGACTATGTCTGTGAGATTAGCTATACTGTAGAATGTACTTGTAGTCAATTCATTCTTAGTCACTGCACAGCATTTCATTCTGTGAGTATTTCACAGTTTATGTAGGGATCCCCTTGGCTGGCCTGCTGCAGATTTCCATGGGTTGGCCAATACAAACAGAACCACCACGACACTCTTACATGTGTTCTGGGGAACAGAGAGGTTCACTCCTTGGAGACAGAGCCACAGAATTCAAACACCATTAGTTTTATGTCTGTATGTACAGGTTCCTAATATTGCTCATTTCCCAAATTCACTGAGAAACTACTTTGGACTCTGAATGTAGCATGTGAGAGTTTGCAGTTCTAAGTATTCTACACAGTACTGAGTAGTTAAAATTATATTTTATTTAAACACAGGGTTATACACAATTCTTCCCCTTGTTATAAAGAGAAAACTCAAACCAGTTCAATTACCCTGACACCTCTTGTGCATGTCTGCGTGCTTTTTCATTAGACATCAAAAAGCATGATCTTTCTAGAACTTCTCTTGATGCCATCATGAAACACATATTCTGAGTTGAAGGGACTCAGAGCTGTTTCATGTTTAATTTTCTAAAGTGTTAACATAATGTATTTCCCAAAGTTTCACAAATTATTTGATTTCTGGGGGAGATAGAGTGGTTCTGAGGCTAAGGATACAAGGTCTTGCATTCATATTAATTTTCCATGAGAAAATCACTTCTAATGAAGCTTAGGATGATGGAGTACATCCAGGTCAGGGAAGAAAAGGCTTCCTTTGCTGTCCTTTCTTGACTATTTGACAAGCCTCTATGTTACAGAGGCCTACACAGATTGCCAGATGCCTCTCACCCAAATGTAACCCATCTCTAGCTCTAAACCTCATCCTGGGAAAGGAAACACATCCAGCTGGAAGATAATAACTGCAAGATGAATTAAAGAAGATTTTCACCCAACAGCAAGGTCAGTTACGGACTTTCTGGGTCATTAAAAGTAATTAGTCTTGCCACAGCAACTAACAACTTGACAGTTACATTTTAAAGAAAAGATATAAAGGGGAAGTAATAGAATATATTAAAGAAAAATAAGAATCCTCCTCCCCTAGGGGATCATAAATTAAAATACTGATCTTAAATGTCATTTTTAAAAATTTTCTTAATGTTTAAAATAGACGACTGAATTATTCTGCATGGCACTCTCAACAGGTCCTAGAATCCCAGGCAAGTTTTTATAGATCACACCTTACTTTGACTTGATTCTTTTGTTTCTAACTATGCTTTGGCTGGTTTTCTCACATAAGGAGTGTGCCAGCATGATGATTTCAGCTTCTAAAAACCTAAGCTAACATACCTGTATGTAAATATTTTTTAAAGACCCTCAACTCCTTTTTATCCTTGACACTTGAGCAGAGCAGCAAGCCAGGATGGTTTAGGCATATGCCCCAGTGCTTGGTCATTAGTTCAAAAATGCTGGCAATGAGGGTGAGTTGATACATAACTTTTGAATTCCAAAATTTAGGGAAGATAAATCAAAGACAACAACAGTAGTAGTCTTTTGGAATGATTTGTGGGTACTCCTTACAAGCAATCCCTTGCATCCAGGCCACCACATGGAAAAATATAATCTACATAAGAATCTCTTGCTATGAGAAAAGAATTGTTCAATTCAGTCTTTATGGTTTTCCATACAAAGTATCATGTCATCTATAAAGAATGACAGATTTACTTCTTCTTTTCCTATTTGGATGCCTTTGATTTCTTCCTAACTGCTCTGGGGAGCATTTCTAATACTATGTTGAATAAAAGTGACAAGATGAGGCTTTCTTCTTTTCACTGTTGAGAATGTTAGCAGAGAGTTTATCATATATAGGCTTTACTGAAGTACATTCCTTCTATACTCACTTTGTTGAGAGTTCTTACCCTAAATAGATGTTGAATTTTGTTAAATGCTTTTACATCACTGAGATGATCATACAATTTGCAGCTTCCCTTTTGTTGGTGTTGTCATGTTGATCTATTTGTGGATGTTGAGCCATCCTTGCATGCCTGGAATAAATCCCACCTGATCACAGTGTATGACCCTTTTAATGTATTGTTGAATTCAGTTTGCTAATATTTTTATTGAGGATTTTTGAATCCATGCTCATCAGAGATACTGGCCTATAATTTTCACTCTTTGTAGTATCCTTGTCTAGTCTGGTTATCAGGGTAATGATGGACTTGTAAAATGAATCTGGAAACATTCCCTCCTCTTCAGTTTTTTTGGGAAGAATTTGAGAAGGACAAGTATTGCATCTTCTTTAATGTTTGGTAGATTTTTCCAGTGAAGCCACCTGATCTGTATTTTATTTGTTGGATGTTTTTGATTACTGTCTCATTCTCTTTCCTAATAATTGGTCTATTCATATTTTCTATTCATCATTCAGTCTTAGAAGATTATATATTTCTAGGGATTATCCACTTCTTCTATGTTGTCCAGTTCATTGGTATATAATTGTTCACAGCAGTCTCTCATGATCCTGTGTATTTCTGAGGTATCAGTTTTAACTTCTTCTCTTTTATTTCTAACTTCATTTATTTGAGTCTCCTCTCTTATCTTGATGAGTCTAGCTAAAGTTTTGTCAAATTTGCTTATCTTTTCAAAGAACTGGTTCTTTGTGTTACTGATCTTTTTTTGTGTGTCTCTATTTCACTTATTTCCACTGATCTTCATTATTTCTTTCTTTCTACCAACTTTGGGCTTTATCTTCTTTTTCTAGTTTTTTTATTCATAAAGTTGGATTGTCAGAACTAATTAATTCAATAAAGCTAGAGAATACAATATTTATTATTCAGAAATTTGTTATTTCTATATGCTAATAATGAACCAAGAGAAAGAAATTAAGAAAACAATCCATTTACAATTGTGTCAAAAAGAATACTTATGAATAAATTAAATGATGGGAGTGAAAAAGCTATACACTGAAAACTATAAGATATTTATGAAAGAAACTGAAGGTGATACAAATAAATTGAAAAAGGTATCCCATGTTCATAAATTGGAATAATACTGTTAAAATGTCATACTATATGAAGCAATCTGCAAATTCAATGCAATCCCGATCAAAATTCCAATATTCCAATATCATTTTTCATAGAACTAGAACAAATAATTTTAACCAACTAAAAGACTAAAAGACTGAATAGCCAAAGCAATCTCAGTAAAGAAGAATAAGTCTGGAAGCTTCACAATCTTTGATTTTAAACTACATTACAATGCTGTAGTAATCAAAATAGCATAGTACTGGCAAAAAACAAAAACAAAAACAAAACAAAAAACCCAGACACATAGGTCAATAAAGCAGAATAGAGCCTAGAAGTAAACCTTCACAAGCATGGTCAATGAATTTATGATAAAGGAGTCAAGAATCTGCAATGGACTGTTGACCACTACATGAAAAATTTATGTTATACTATATGCTGGCTAACTGAACATTAAAAAATGAATATGCAATGGGGAAAAGGAATAAATGCTGTTTATTTTAATCTGTTTATTTTAATCTTTAATCTTTAATAAATGCTGCTGATAAAACTGGACAACTACATACAAAAGAGTGAAACTGGACAACTATCTTACAACAAACACAAAACTTAATTCAGATGGATTAGACATAAGCGCCTGGGTGACTCAGTCAGTTAAGCCTCTGACTCCTGATTTTGGCTCAGGTCATGATCTCAGAGTTGTGGGATCAAGCCTCACACAGGGCTCTGCACTCAGCAGGAGTCTGCTTGATATTCTCTCTCCCTCCCTCTCCCTTTGTCCTTCCCCCTACTCATGCATGTTCACTTTCTCTCAAATAAATTTTTAAAAACAACAACAAATGGATTAGACCTGAATGTAAGACTTGAAGCCATAAATCTCCTAAAATAAAACAGTAAGCTCCTTGGCAGTAATCTCCTTGACATCAGTCTTAGCTTTGAATTTTCGGATCTGACTCTAATAGCAAGGGCAACAAAAAGCAAAAATAAACACTATGTAAAATTAAATGGCTTCTGAAGAACAAAGGAAGCAATTAACAAAACAAAAAGGCAAACTATTGAATGGGAGAAGATATTTGTAAATCATATATCTGATGGGGGTAAATTTCCAAAGTATATAAAGAATTCAAATAATTCAATATAAAAAAATTTAATTAAAAATGGGCAGAGAGAATCTTAATAGATATTTTTCCAAAGAAGACATACAAATGGTTAACAGAACATGAAAAGTTGTTCAACATCACAGATTATTAGGGAAA
The DNA here is from genome assembly GCF_022355385.1 of Mustela nigripes. Taxonomy (NCBI): domain Eukaryota; kingdom Metazoa; phylum Chordata; class Mammalia; order Carnivora; family Mustelidae; genus Mustela; species Mustela nigripes. Next base: position 123,663,651 of record NC_081560.1, read on the forward strand.
TACAAATCAGAACCACTATGAGATGTGACTATTAAAATGGCTATTATCAAAAAGACAATGAGTTTTGTGAGGATGTCAAGAAAAAGGAACCTTCTTGCATTGTTGGTGGGAATGTAAATTCCCACTATAGAAGTCAGAATGGAGGCTCCTCAAAAAATTAAAAATAGAACTACTATATGATTCAAATATTCCACTTCTGGATATTTCTGAAAAAACCTTGTAAATTCAAAAATATATATGCCCCTCATACTAATTGTAATATTATTTACAATAGCCAAGATGTGGAAACAACCTAGTGACCATTGATGGATGAATGGATTATAGAGATCTGGAATAACTATATCTGTATATTTATCTCTCTCTCTCTCTATATATATATATCTGTATATATCTATATCTGTATATATCTATCTATAGGTAGATATTTATACACACACACACACACACATACACACAAGGGAATGTGACCCAACCACGAAAAGGAAGAAATTATTGCAATTTTCAACACCATAGAAACATGGATGGACTTTGAGGATATTATGCTAAATGAAATAAGTCAGACAAAGTTAAATACTGTATGATTCCACTTACATGTGGAATCTAAAAAAAAAACATGAAACAGAACTCAAAGATACTAAGAATAGAGGGATGGTTATCAGAGAAGGGGGTGGGAGAGTGGGTAAAGTGGGTAAAGGGGGTGAAAGGTGTTATGATGGATGGTAACTGGACTTATTGTGGTGATCATTTTGTAGTGTATACAAATACCTAATTATTATGTTGTATACCTGAAACTAACACAATGTTAATGTTATATATCAATTTTACCTCAATAAAAGTAAAGATGATATGTCAAAAAAAATAGTTTAAAGACAGGAACTACAATAAATAATGTATGCCCTAGTTATATTCTACCTAACGAGCTACCTCTGGCCCTCCTGTATAAAAATTCTATAATTGTCATTGAAAATACTCTGGAAAGGACAGTCCAAAGGTTTTATGTGTTATGAGACCAAGCCTTATAAATCTTTGGTATACAAACTTTATAGATCTTTGGTTTATAAGGGCAGAAACATAAACTTTATACTGCCAACAACTGTCATTATGCCCATACTGAAGAAGGTAATGGAGAAGAGTGAGGAGAATAGATTACTTTGGGTCCCTAAAAAGCTCCTGAATGCTAACCTCTTGGCTCATGTCTGAAGTAAATGGAATCAGATTAGACCAAGAGACTTATGGTGATCTCAGAACAGAGAGGCTGGCATGTCTCAGCAGAACAGAGTGGGCTCAAGACAGTCTGAATTTCCTGACAGCCTGAGCATGACTAGAAAAGAGCTAAATTTGACCATGCTCCCTTGAAGGACATGGGGACTTTTGAGAGGATGAAATCAATGGGTCAAAGAGATCCACGGTCCTACTGAGGGAACCCCACAGCAAAATGCACTGTGGACTATATGATGAGAATAACGTGGGGATACATGCATTCCAGTAGAAGCTACTAATGAGCTACCACTGTGTAACAAATCACTCTGACTTTAGTGCCTGAAACTCCAAGTTTATTATTCCTCACAGTCTGTGGGTGATGTGGGCCCTGTCAGCTTTATCTGATCTTGGAAGCACTGCTCACCAGTGTGTAGTGAAGCTGAATCTCTGGCTAGAGACTGATGAGGTGAGTCTAGGAGAACCTCAGATCCAGTGGGTTTGCTCTCAGGCATGCATCTCTCACATTCTCCAGAGCAGGCACAGTTTTATTTTGGTGGCAATGCCCAAGGAAGAAGAAGAGACATGCAAATATATTTCCAAGTTGTTCAAAGTCAGCTGTCACTGTCCTGGTAAAATGTCTGCCATAAGAGGGGACTATATCATGACATGGCAAAGGTGTGAGGAGGAGGAAGACACTGACTGGGGATATTAATGCAATCAGCCAAAACCAGCTGACAAAGAGGAAAGCTCATGACAGTGGGGAGTGGCTTAGTGACACTGTGGTTGACACACAGCATGGTGCAAGACAGGCTACACAAGCTTCTTTGTCCCAAGAGCTTATAGGCTGTGTCAGAAGGGAGAAAAATACAGAGAAGACCACACTGAATAAAAGAATTTATCCAGAAACTTAAATATAAGTTGCTCTCGTAAAATTTATTGACATTTTCCCCACATGAAAACAGAAAATTTACAGGGGAAAATGATGTTCTGCACACCTGTATAAATGGTGTGAAAAGTAAAAACAGCACATAGATTTCAGATGTATCTGATTTCATTGTAAAACAAACATTGTGGTGTTTCTATTAATTTTACTGTGAATTCTTTCCACAGTGCTTTGGCAAACCAAATGAGATGTGTGTATATAAGTTGAAGAAATCACGTATTTTTAAAAATTTTCTGAAATATTTTAGAGTTATTTAACTGCACTTCCAGTGTTACCACCCAAATAAAACTCATTATTGTATGTGAATACAAGTACATCAGCATCCTAACAGTCTCTGATCTGTCTCTGTCTAACTTTCAGAACCGCCGCAGCAATTACATGGGTTAGGGCGTACATTGCTCTCACGCTGGTGACTGCTCAGCGTAAGATGTTAACAGTAGCAGCAGCTATGACACTTCATATTATCTCAGTATTAAACTAAATACAACCTCATTAACCAACAGTATTTTCATATTTTTATTTTTCTGCTTCCGTAACTTTGGTTATTTTTATTTTTTTGGCACAAAATGCCATGTGCATCCAAACACACATCAGTCTTTCTCTCTTAAACTTCCTTACAGACACCCAGGCCACTCTTTGCTCCAGTCAGAAGCCTTGAGTCTTCATTTTCTCTGTGATATATCCTGCACAGCCACCAGCGGGGAAAGTATTTTCCTCTCCTCCGAGTAGGTTTACTTTAAATTTGCGTGCATCTAGTAAGAAGGTGATCCACCATGAATATTGTGATGTATACCTTACCCATGAGTGTTAAAATAATTTTTGGAGGTTATCTTTTTTTTTTTTTTTTTTTGAGCCACCCAGGTGTCCTGCAGGTTATCTCTTTAATATCACAATGTTGATTTCCAGTTTCTCCTAAAATGCTAGAATGTCTGGCAGCCCCAGGACTGGCCTTCCACATGGCAGCACTTGCTGGTTTGTCATATCCACCATTCTTTACTCTGTGAGATGTCCTTTATCACTGAAAATACCCTCTGTTTTCTACATTTTCTACAGAGTTAAGAAATACATTTATTATATCACGACAAAGGTGATTAAAACATGGAAGAGAGCATATTTCTTTGTGAAAGGAAAGCTAATTCACACGTGTTTCCCAGGTGAATGCCTGCTCTGCTAGTCTCGTTTTCATTAGTCCTGTCAGCTTCTATGCTGCAACTCATATACTGTCTCATTTTTTAGATATTTTGTGTATATACTTTATTTTCCAGATTATAAATTAACTGATGATAAGGAATCACATTTTGATGCATGGTTTATACTTAACACTTGAATGCTTTACTAAATTTGTTTTCATAAATGACTTCACCATGTTGACATAGATGTGTATACGCATAGACACATGATGAGAAAGAAAAGCATTTTGGAAGACATCTTTCAGTATATCATGACTTCAAAGTGATGTTGAAGTGTTGATCTCACTTTTTGCAGGGACTGGGGATCTACCCTGTTGTCAGTTGTCACTGACTCATGATTATAAATATCAGAATTTTCATTTCTATTGTTGCTAACTCTCAATTCCATTGGGCCAGGTATAATTTTGATTGTACAAGCTTTGGGCTAGGTGATATTCCATTTAATAATGTAACCCAATGCAGCCTTCCAAGTTCTCACATCTGTCAATGAGTCTTCTCTCATTCTTTGGCAATATAATGCAAAGTTTTCCTTGCCAACGCATAGACCCATAATATGTTCGTGAGAACAGTGAATCAAGGTTAAGTAAGTTTGTGAAATGCAGTGAAGTATATTTTAATTTTGGAACACTTTTGGCAAGTGTTAGTGTGTTCAAGACTCTCCGAAATGTCAAATGAAGAAACTCCTTTAATTTAGTACAACTCAGCATGTCCAGGTGTATTTGAATGGAGAGCCCTTTTTCCTCTACCCATCCAAGTAGGACTGAATATTCTCAGGATACCACTAGAGTAAGATCTTATCAAGGTAAAAACTAAATGGTTTTTAATATCCTAATGAGCTAAAGAAAAAAACATTAAGAAATTATCTTTCTCCCCCAGTATTTATATCTCCAGTTTCTGAAGAAATAGGTAAAATTTATTTTTCCATTTACTTCCTTGGAATATCGAATTCAGATTTAAAGGTTAACCATATGATGAAATCATTCAGTTTCCTTAATACATTTTCCTTTATATATGCCCTTTTTATAATTTTATATAGCCTGTTTTTATTTTAAACTACCCTTTGAAAATATATTTATATATATTTTTGCAGATATCTCCAGCAAAGAGTTCCTCTCTTCTGTATTATTCAAAAGACATTGTATTTAATTGATATTAATCCTTTCTAAAAATGTTAGATAGAATACACCAATAAAGATTTCTGGGCTTGAAGTTTTCATGGAGAGAGTGATTTTTAATTAAAATTAAGTTAGATTACACTAGAAGATGGTTGGGAGTAGGAGGACCCTAGGCTTGGCTTGTCCCATGAACACAACTAGATACCTATCAAACCATCCTAAATATCCCCCAAATCAAGCCGGAAACCAGCAGAACAAACTCCTCAACTGAAAGAAAGAAGAGGCCATATGAAAGGAGACAGGAAGTGCAGAGACTGGCTTGGGGAGGGAGAGGTCCTGGCTGTAGCAAAAGGGAGGGAGCTGTGGTCATAGAAAAAAAGGCAAGAGAGAGAGGAGCACAGAGAGGGATGAATAAGGATGAATAAGTTTCCCCAAAGTCACCAGCTTGGAAAGTGAGAGGGGCTGAATTTTATAAGTCCTAGCAACCACCAGGGCTTCATGCCTGGAATTTCAAAGGTCGGCATGCTTGATTCTGGGTAAGTTCAGAGGACATTGTGCTGTTCTTGGAGAAAAGGCATGACAAACAACATGTGGACAAACAGTGAGGAAACAGTGATTTGAAGAGCACCTAGGGCCCACAGTGGGGAGGTTGGTTGTATGTTTCAGAGAGGCAGCATTCACAGGAACCCTTCAGGAACAAAGGAATTGGCAAGTGCCCTTTCCTCCCCCACCTATGCATAGTGCCTTTCCTGACATGGGAGTTTTCCAGAGCCTTGGTTCTGGTGGTGGTGGTGGTGACAGGTCTCATTTCACAAGCAGAACAGAATACACCTAGTTAAAATGCACCACATTCAGACCAGGGACCAAATATTGCCCACAACAGGCAAAGAAAACCTCTGCAAAAGAACGGCCTGAGGGATAAAGTAGCAAGGAGAAACATACATACATACAACATACATACATACATAGAACATACAACACATACTAGAGATACTCTTGAAAATGCCAGGTCCTGGGGAATAGGGGACTCTGCCTGCAGGACACTGTAGGACCTCTTCTTCATAAGGCCATTACCCTAAAAAATAAGAGGCATAGCTGACTTTCCATACACACACAGAAACAGGCACAGAGACTTAAACAAAATGAGAACACAAAGATCTAAGTGAAATGGATATAAATTAACATAACTGATAGACAGTTTAAGATAATGATCATACTCACTGGACTTCAGGAACGTGTAGAACACATGAGTGAAACCTTTAATACAGAGATAAGGAATAAGCCCAGGATCAAATGGCCTCACAAGTGAATTCTGCCAAACACTTAAAGAAGACTTAATACATAATCTTGTTAAGGTATTCCAAAAAAATGGAAATAGAAGGAAAACTTCTAAATTCACTCTATCTGGTGTTACCCTCATAATGACACCATTTAAAAAGAGAACTAAAGGTCAATATCCCTGATGAAGATAGATGCAAAAATCCTCAATGAAATACTAGCAAAATGAATCCAATAATACATTAAAAAAGTCATCTACCACAGTCAAGTGGGATTTATTCCTGAGTTGCAAGGGTGGTTCAATATTTGTAAATCAATCAATGTGATATATCACATCAATAAGAGAAAGGATAAAAACCATTTGATCATTTCAATAGATGCAGAAAAACCATTTGACAAAATACAGCATCCACTCATGATAAAAATCCTCAACAAAGTAGGTTTAGAGAGAATATATCTCAACATAATAAAGACCCTATATGGAAAAACTACAGCTAACATCATCCTTATTGGGGGAAAATAGAGATTTTTACCTTAAGGTTAGGAAAAAGACAAGGATGTCAATTCCCACTTCTTTTATTCAACACAGTACTGGAAGACCTTACCAAAGCCAAAATACAGCAAAAAGAAAAAAAATAATAATAAAAGGCATGCTAATTGGCAAGAAAGAAGTAAAATTTCCACTATTTGCAGATGACATGATACTCTATATAGTAAACCTAAAAGACTCCACCAACAAACTGCTAGAACTGATAAATAAATTCAGTAAGTTACAGGATTCAAAAGCAATCTACAGAAATCTATGGATTTTTATATACCAGTAATTAAGTAGCAGAAAGATAAATTAAAAAATTAAGAAAAAGAAATTTAGTGCAGTTATAATTGCACCAAAAATAATAAAATAACTAGGAATAAGTCTAACTAAAGAAGTGAAAGAACTATGTAGTATGAAAACTATAAAACACTGATGAAAAAAAAAATGAGTTAACACAAAGAAACAAACATATTCCATGCTCATTGGTTGAAAGAACAAATACTGTCAAAATGTCTATGCCACCCAAGGCAAACTACACATTTAATTCAATCCCTATCAAAATACCAACAGCATCTTTCACAGAACTAGAAAAGGCAATCTTAAAAGTTGCATGGAACCAAAAAAGCCCAAATAGCCAAAGCAATCTTGAAAAAGAAAAGCAAAGTGGGAGGCATTACAATTCTGGACTTCAAGTGATAACACAAAGCTGCAGTTATTAAGACAGTATGGTACTGACAAAAACAAATAGGAACAGATTCTGTATCTTGTCAAATGCTTTTTCTCCATCAATTGAGAGGACTGTGTGGTTCTTCTCTCTTCTCTTATTGATTTGTTCTGTCGCATTGATTGATTTGTGAACGTGGAACTACCCTTGCATCCCAGGGATAAATCCCACCTGGTCATGGTGGATAATATTTTTAATTACTGTTGGATCCTATTAGCTAGGATCTTGTTGAGAATCTTGGCATCCGTATTCCTTAGGGATACTGATCTGCAATTCTCCTTTTTGGTGGGGTCTTTGCCTGGTTTGGGAATCAGGGTAATGCTGGGCTTCATAAAAAGAGTCTGGAAGTTTTCCTTCTGTTTCTATCTTTTGAAACAGCTTCAGGAGAATAGGTATCATTTCTTCTTTGAATGTTTGGTAGAATTCCCCAGGGAATTCATGAGATCCTGGTTTTTTGGGACATTTTTGACCACTGCTTTAATCTCGTTACTAGATATTGGTCTATTCAGGTTGTCAATTTCTTCCTGATTCAGTTTTTGAAGTTTATAGATATCCAGGAATGCATTCATTTCATCTATGTTGCTTAACTTATTGGCATATAACTGCTGATAATAATTTCTGATGATTGTTTCTATTTCCTTAGTGTTAGTCATGATCTCTCCCTTTTCATTCATAATTTTATTAATTTGGGTCCTCTCTCTTTTCTTTTGGATTAGTTTGGCCAATGAGTTATCAATCTTACTGATTCTTTCAAAACATCAGCTTCTAGTTTTGTTGATGTGTTCCACTGTAACGCTAGTTTCTATCTCATTGATCTCTGCTATAATCTTAATTATTCCCTTTCTTATGTGGGGCGTGGCTGGCTTACTTTGTGGTTGATTCTCCAGTTCTTTAAGGCATAAGAGCTGATGTATTTTGGAATTTTCTTCCCTTTTATTTATTTATTTATTTATTTATTTATTTATTTATTTTTTGAGGGAGGCTTAAATGGCTATGTATTTTCCCCTTAGGACCAACTTTGCCGTATCCGATAGGTTTTGGACCAAAGTATCTTCATTCTCATTGGTTTCCATGAATTCTTTAAGTTCTTCTTTGATTTCCTGATTAATCCAAACATTCTTCAGCAGGGTGGTCTTTAGCTTCCAAGTGTTTGAATTCCTTCCAAACTTTTTCTTGTTGTTCAGTTCCAGTTTCAAAGCAATGTGGTCTGAGAATATGCAGGGAACAATCTCAATCTTTTGATATCGGTTGAGCCCTGATTTGTGATGCAGTATGTGGTCTATTCTGGAAAAAGTTCCATGTGCGCTTGAGTAAGATGAGTATTCTGTTGTTTTAGGGTGCAATGTACTGTATATATCTATGAGGTCCAACTGGTCCAATGTGTAATTCAGTGTTCTGGCTTCTTTTTTGATTTTCTGCTTGGATGATTGGTCTATTACTGAGAGTGGAGTGCTGAAATCCCCTACTATTAATGTATTCATATCAATATGACTCTTTATCTTGATTAACAGTTGTCTTAGGTAGTTGGCTGCTCCTGTATTGGGGGCATAAATATTTACGATTGTTAGGTCATACTGGTGGATAGATCCTTTAAGAATGATGTAGTGTAGGGGCTCCTGGGTGGCTCAGTGGGTTAAGCTGCTGCCTTTGGCTCGGGTCATGATCACAGGGTCCTGGGATCAAGCCCCGCATCGGGCTCTCTGCTCAGCTGGGAGCCTGCTTCCTTTTCTCTTCTCTCTGCCTGCCTGCCTCTCTGCCTGCTTCTGATCTCTCTCTGTCAAATAAATAAATGAAATCTTAAAAAAAAAAAGAATGATGTAGTGTCCTTCTTTATCTCTGACTACAGTCTTTATTTTAAAATCTACTTTAACTGATATGAGAATTGCTACCCCAGCTTTCTTTTGAGGCCCACTGGCATGAAAGATGCTTCTCCATACCTTTATTTTCAGTCTTGATGTATCCTTAAGTTCCAAATGTCGCTTGTAGACAACATATGGATAGGTCCTGTAAAGGATCTGTACTCAAAGAACTACAGAACACTCATGAAAGAAACTGAAGACACAAACAGATGGAAGAGCACTCCATGCTCATTGATCAGAATAAACATTGTCAAAATGTTTATACTGCCTAGAGCCATCTATACTTTCAATGCCATCCTGTTCAAAATTTCACCAGCATTTTTCAAGGTGCTGGACCAAACAATCCTAAAATTTGTATGGAACCAGAAGAGACACCACATTGCTAAGAAAATGTTGAAAAAAACAGCCACATGAAAAAATGTTCATCATCATTAGCCATCAGGGAGATTCAAATCAAAACCACATTGAGATATCACCTATATATACCAGCTCAAATGGCCAAAATCAACAAGACAATAAATAACATGTGCCGGAGAGGATGTGGAGAAAGGGGAACCCTCTTACACTGTTGGTGGGAATGCAAGCTGGTACAGCCACATTGGAAAACAGTGTGGAGATTCCTTAAGAAATCAAAAAAAGAGCTACCCTATGACCCTGCAATTTCACTACTGGGTATTTACTCCAAAGATACAGATGTAGTGAAAAGAAGGGCCACCTGTACCCCAATATTTATAGCAGCAATGGCACAGTCACCAAACTTGGAAAGAACCAAGATTCTATTCAATGGACGAATAGATAAAGAAGATATGGCCCATCTATACAATGGATAGATGTATGCCTCCATCAGAAAGGATGAATACCAAACTTTTATATCAACATGGACGGGACTGGAAGAGATTATGCTGAGTGAAATAAGTCAAGCAAACAGAGTGAATTATCATATGGTTTCACTTACTTGTAGAGCATAAGGAATAACATGGAGGGTATGGGGAGATGGAGAGAAGAAGTGAATTTGGGGAAATTGGATGGGGAGAAAAACCATGAGAGACTGTGGACTCTGAGAGACAAACTGACGGTTTTGGGGGGTGGGGGTGGGGTGAGCCTGGTAGTGAGTATTATGGTGGGCATGTATTGAATGGAGCACTGGGTGTGGTGCACAATCAATGAATTTTGGAACACTGAAAAAATAATTCAAAACAAACCAAACCAAACAAACAAACAAAAAACAGACAAACAGATCAGTATAACAGAGTAGAAAATCCAGAGATGGACTCACAACTAAATGGTCAATTAATATTTGACAATGCAGAAATGAATATATGGGGGGAAATGGTGTTGGGAACACAGGACTGAAGTACGCTGAAGAATGAAACTGGATCACTTCCTTACACCATACACAAAAATAAATTCAAAATGTATGAAAGTCCTCATGACAAATAAATAAAACCTTTAAAAAATAAACAAAAATAAAAAGTAAATGTCCTTATGCAATCATAAATCTATTCAGATTTTTTTATTTGTCAATTTTGTATACAAGCATCTTTTAAGGATTTTGTCCATTCCATTAATTTATGGGCTTTATTGGCATCAAGTTTTTCATAGTTCTTCCATTTATCCTTTTCATCTCTCCAGGATCTTGAGTGATTGTTCTTATTTTGCACATGATATTGTTAACCTATGCCTTCTCTCCTTCCTCCCTGGATATATTGGAAAGAGTTTATCAATTTTACTGACCTTTTGGATGAACTGCCATTAGACTGACTTGACATCTTTATCATAAATCTGTTTTATTTTTTGGTCCTGTTCTTGTCTTCATTATTTATTTTGGGATTTTTTTTCAGTTATCTTTCTCTTACTGATCTCTAATTTATGTGTGTCGTGGTCAGGATACATGGTACGTATAAGTACAATCCTTATAATTAATGGAGACATAATTTGGTTCATTATAATTCTTATCTTTATGTATTTCTTGACAGCTAGAATAAATTTGAGTTCTACTTTTGTCTGGAGCAGTGGTTCACAAATATAAATTAAGTCAAGTTGGTTAATGGTGCTGCTCAACATTTTTATATGCTTACTTCTCTTCTGTCTACTTGTCAGTTACAGAGAGAAGAGGGTTAAATATATTTGTGGGATTATATATTTCTCTTTTCAGTATCCTCTGATTTTGTTTAATTTAAAGCATTTGTGATTTTTATGTGTCTTCTGTGGATTGATCTACTATTCGGAAATGCCTCTATTATCGCTAGAAAACCTGCTCTGCACTCTACCTTGTCTGATATTAATGTAGCCGCTCCAGCTTTGTCATGCTTAGTGCTTACATGGTTTGCTTAGTCATCCTTTTACTTCTAATCTCTCAGTGTTTTTGTATTTGATAGGGGTTTTTATTTCTATGGCTATGGAACATACTTCCATCTTGAATTTCTATTCTGCCTCAATCCTCTGCCTTAATTGGCAGGCATAAATCCATTAGCGTTAATAACCTTAATGATACGGTTGGCTTATATTTGTCACTTAAATGACTGTTTCCCATATGCCTTACATTTACTTTGATCCTTTACCTTCTTTTGACTTGACTTCATTTGGAATAACTAAGTAATTTTTTTTATTATTTCATTTTATGTCCTCTACTGGTTTATTATCTATTGTTCTGCTTTAGTTCTGTATATCATAAATACCATAAAGGCTTTAAAAAATAATTCTGCTAGAATTTTAAGGTTGGGGAATAGTGAATTCTGTGGCACCCGATCCTTCTGACAGCACAGTGTGTGCTCATCCTTAGGAAGCCCTGAGAGGATTTTCAGTTTTACTCACTTATGCTGATATATTCAGATGGCCACAAAGCTCTTCTATTTAATGGTCTCTAATAGGCTTTACATGAAAGTTTAACTTGCATGGCCATCATTGTTTTTCATCCATTGGTACTCAATAATACTTATAGGAATGCTTCACTTTCATAGCTAGGTGCATATACACTAACTAGGTATGTATATATTTATTTTAAGCTTAATATAATGAATATAACCAGATGGTAATTAATCTATAATAAGCTGTCATTATATTAAATGCACTCACCAATGTCATTACTTTTTGTTCATTTCTATTCTGGATATTACAATTATTTTTTACTTTTATTAATCCTGCTAAACCTAACTACCATATTAATTAAAAACTTATGATTAACATTTTACTACTCAAAATATTTCTAAAAAGGATGAAACGGATATCAGAAGATCAAGTAAGGGAATGATTCATCTATTAGAAGGTCATAGTAGAGATAAACAACAAAGAATTGGTTGATTTAAAATACAGATGAGTGCTCTACTTTCTAATCAATTTGTAAGTCTCACAGATTCCTTTAGCATTCAATCCTATGCAGCCTATGGAAGGATCACTGCATAGCTAAGCTACATTGCCACACTGATACGCAGTTTTACTAAGGTACACTGACCCACGGCTAACAGACCAGGGACACTACAACTGTCCACGAGGACATGCAGGAGGGTAATCCTACAATGGTAATACACTTGGGGAGTCATCCACTGGTCAATGGATATTTGTTTGCTGCAGTCCCATGGGTCCCATGAATGTGAGCTCTGTGAGCCCATAAAGCCGGGCTATCCTGGGTACCTCTCTGGGAGGCAGTGACCCAAAGATGGGCTACTGGACACGTGCACAAGCTCCACCCAAGGAGATATGGGCAGCCTAGCATAAGACAGGGAGCATGAGGAGGGGGTCTGACTGTCTTCCCCATCTCCAGGAAGAAGCACAGTCAGCTAGGGATGTGTGCTTTGTTGGAAGGCAGACCGAGAGAGCTCTTTCAGGTCTCTTCTGTCTGCAGCCTGCTCTGAGCCCTCAAGCACAGCCATAGCAAGTTCTAGGGAGCCTGTTCAGAACATTCTTCTGCACTATGGTCTAGCAGGTCTCATTGCTGCAAATCCTATTAGCTTTCAGAGCCCTGTACTTTAAGGGCATGTTTTCCCATGGAAATCTTCAAAGTTTGGTCCTTAGATAGGAGGTCCAAACCCTCTGTGCCTCAGGAAGAGGCAGGAGCTCTGCGTTCCCTCCTGAGTGTATTGCACAATGCCAAGCGAAGGGAACATGACAGAGCATGAGTCAGCCTTTTCCTACTTGCGCCTGTGTACAAGTCATCCAGCTCCTTTCTGGATTTCCTTCCTAGGGCACTGCTACACGTGCAGATGAAGGTTTGCTGTATCCAAGGGAGGAGGTGAGCTCAGGAGCCTCCTACTTTGACATCTTGGACCAGAACCTCTCTGCATGATTCTTATCTGAATTCTGAATCAAGAAAATAAAACTCTTAGGACTTTAGTGGAATAATTATGAACTTTAATATGCACTGAAATTTTTAAAAATAGTACAGCAACACTGTTAAATTTTCTGAGTGTTGGAGAGATACTGGCAGATATCCTCATCTACAGGACAAACATGTGAAATGGTTTAAAAAGGGAGGATTTTTTAAATTAGCAAAACATTAAGCAATTCAATAACATGTGAAAGGTAAGTAGTGTTCATGGCATTTTTCTTTGACCTTTCCATAGCTTTGACAGTTTTCCAAATAAGAAGTAGAAAATGCGGGTCTACAGGTTCAACCACCTAGAAATGATCCACTTGAATATAAACATTTACATATGTTAAGAGAAGAGAGTTGAAACTGAAAACAAATATAAAGGCAAACACTAGTATTATGAATGCAGGGCACTCCCTCAGGGAAGCAGAAGAACAAAGAGAGAGAGGCACAGGCAGGTTGAGGCTTGGCATCAGGAGTCTTGGGAAACTCCAGTAGTTTGTCACAGGGCTCCCTGCAGAGTAAGAAGGAGGCCAGCCTCTGCTGGTGTTAAGGGTACAGCAAAGTTGGCACGTTTCAGGGAGTGTCCAGTAGAAGCACATGTTTACCACAGAAATATAGTTTGATTTTAAAACCAGCATCAGACTTTCTTAACATAGCTAATTGACAATAAGAATACAGTAATATGATCCCACTTTCCCTACGCAGCTGCAGAAACCAGATAGCAACGGCCAAGCATCTAGGTCCCAAGCAGGAATGGGTGTTCACACAGACAGAGCATGAAGGCTCAAGCCCAAGGGACCAATGCCCTTCCAAGGATGGACAAGACGGATAAGCTGATGGCGCTGACAGAGCAGAAGGACAAAAAGTAACTATTTTCTAGCCACAGTAATGTCAGATTTGGGGGCTCATGATTTTTGAGAGAATGTGTTCTTAGAATGATACATAATTTCTTTAATATAATTATGAATCAGATAATCTGATTTATCAATTTTCTTTTCCAAGAAAAAAAAAATCTGGTCTCAGTAACATTTAACTTTTAGTATCTCCAAAAAAACTGCTGAAAAGACCAATTTTATGAAGTTTGGTCAACAGTTTATATTAAAATTAAGATAAGACTGATAACACTTAACATAGCAATGTTTAAAGAAAAGGTATTCACGGGCATCTGGGTGCCTCAGTCAGTTAAGCAACAAACTCTTGATTTCAACTCAGGTCATGATCTCAGGGTCTTGAGATCAAGCCCCATATGGGGCTCTGCACAAGGTGTGGAGTCTCCTTGGGATTCTCTCTCTCCCTCTCCCTCCCTGCTCATGCTTTCTCTCTCTAAGGAAGGAAAGAAGAAAGGAAGGAAAAAGAAAACATGTTCACAGATCTGACTTCCTGTATGCACTATAGATAGACTAGCATACGCAATGACACAGTTCATCCATGTTCAGTGTCCTGGAACTGTGTTGAAGAACTCTGGTTAAATATCAGAATCAAGCGCCCAGGAGGTCATGGCCAAAGGTGGAGGCAGTCCACCTACAGGGGGGCCAGAAGCACATGGTGGGGTGTAAGGATGGCACCGTCCTGGGTCTTGCATTCCTCCATCCCCGTTCTGCCAGTAGTAAGTGTTGGGTTGGTGGTCCCGAGAATGCAGGAGGAACAATAAAAATGACCCCCAGGCTGCCATCTTCCAGCACCCCCCACCCCATTTCCTAACCCTTGACTCTCCCACCATAAGGATATATGCCTAGGTCATGTCTCCACAAGTAACCCGATACCTGTGCAGGAAACAGGAGCATCAGGACTCCCCCCCCCGGCCCTCCAATCACCAAATACCCTGCCTTATATGGCTGTAAACCTATGCCCTGTCTTAACCCAGATAAAAGATTCCCCCAACCCACTCCCGGTGCGACTTCCCTGACTCTCCTCTCTGGAGTAGAGGAACCTCGCCGAGGGCGCCTTTAATAAATATTGTCTTGAGCCTACCTTGCCTGGTGTTGTGTTTATCTTGCCTATAAAACCTTACAGTAGCTAAGTGCTGGGATGGACAACCTAGTCAGCATCTACAGCATGCCCACAGGGACCATGCTGTTCCAGGTCCCTAAGACCTCCTCCATCCTGTGCTCTGAAGCGTCCCCAACAACTCACTGATCATCACAGGGTCCAGGGACCATGCCTCAGTGTGCCAGACCACCTGCTGAGGGCTTGGCACTGTCCTACCTAAACTTGGGATCCCCCCAATAAGTTGCAGGTATAGTGGCAGACAGGTTTCTTTCACATTGCACAAATGGGCCATCAATTTTTGTCACATGAAATAAAGTAACTGGAAAAAGAAAAATCAGTGAGTTTCTTTCTTGCCTACTCACTATTATACAGTGCTGATATAAGTATGTGAAATTCTTATAGTAATATTACCCTTGTCATTAATTTTTGGTTTTAGTTGTGTTAACTATACTGCAAATTAGAAAGCTTGTTCTTCTGACCACAAGGATAAGAACATAACCAATATTATCTAAATTTTTAAAATAATCTTAAAAAAAAAGAAGAAGAAGAGAAAAAGCTTTTATTTTCCTTGTAGAAAAGCAAATTCGACCTGGATATTCAGGTCTGTATTTCGTACACTGTGTCTGAAGGCAAAATGACATGAGATGGTTCATGTTTTTAAAAGAGTAAGTGATCATTTTGAATATATAACCTCTAATGTCAGAATTCTTAATCTGAAGTCTGAAAACCATTAAGCCATGAATTTGCTTCAGAGGGCCTACAAATATATTCTGTGAAGTTCTGTGGATATGTGCCTTTTTTCCTAAGAAGAGGATACAAAAATAAATCATTCTGAAAAAGGCTGTACATCGCTAAATATTTAAAAGTCTGCTATTCTCAGCATATCTGATGAATGTAGTGGGGTTCTCTTTAAATATTCATTTCAAAGAAAGAAATTTTGATGTTTTGCTTGTGTAAGATTTATCCCACCACTAATTTTTCAAATGCCTTAAAACTAAAGCATTTGTTTGATTTTAAATATATTGTATTTTTACGCAGTTAAATCCCATCATCAAAGAACCTGACTGGAAGGAAGCACTTGGTCTGGTGTCTTCATACAGCAGCATTTTTTTCCCCTAGTTCTTGTCACCTTGCTTAGTTTGATTATATGTGTGTCTGTGTGTGTGGGTTTCTGTGTGTCCGTGCTGTGTTAGCTGAGAAAAATGTATGACCTGAAAATGTGTTCTATCTGTATAAAGTATTCAGGAACTAAAGAAAATGGTTTATAAGAAATAGTCAATTTTCTAGTAATTATGAAGAATATCTCCCCCCCACTTTGTCTCTCCTTCAATTAGAGAAATTGCACCATATTCTGGCATTTCTCCATTATCAGAGGTCATCCACAGATGCCAGCACCCAGACACTGGAAATACCACAAATATAGTGGTAGTCAAATAATGAGTGAGCAGTAACTGTCTGAGGGGCCGGACCTCCCCTGACAGAGAGATGCTGGCTGAGTGTCAGTCAGGTGGGCAAATCCCACAGCAAACTCACACTGAATCCCTTCCTATGGTGACACTGCTCAAACCATTTCTGAAGCACACACAATTATTGGGAAAGAAAAAAATATATAAACCTTCAAGAAACTCAGTGGGAGTTTCAGTGTTTTTCATTCTGTTGGGTCTCCATTAAGTTTTTGTCAAGGGTTTATTTATTTGAAGGAGAGATAGAGAGACAGAAAGCGAGCCTGTGCAGGGCAGGGGAGAGGTAGAGGCAGAGGAGGAAAATCTCAAGCAGACACCACACTAAGCGCAGAGCCCCACGAGGGCTTGATCTCAAGACCCTGAGATCACAATTCGAGCCAAAATCAAGAGTCATCCACTCGCTTAGCCCAAGGTACCACCCAGCCACCCCAGGTCTCCAATAATTTGTTTATTTTTAGGTATCTCTTTTATGGGCTACAATACAAAGACATCAACAACTGAGAGGGAGAAAGGGGGAGAGGGACGGTGAGGGAGAAAAGCATAACCATCATAAAGAGGAAGAAATACCATGAGACCCACACAGAGACACAGAAAGGTACATTCGGGAAAACCCTAGTCCAAAAGAGTACTTTTTACCCTGATGTTTAAGCTCAGTGTTGGCCACGGGTACACTGGGTACATACACCCCGGCGGACACGAGGCTTCTGAGAGCCATCAGACACATTCCTACATGTATTCTCTTCAAACATGTCATCTGTGCTGGTAAATGCAATGATGGAAACCAGGACTTGTGTTGGCATGGAGTTTATCTAAAACAAGAGGCACTTTCTTGTCCCTGTGGGCACTCCGTCTGGCCCCCAGCCTGGGGGCACAATTAGCCTCCCCTGCTCACCAGGTGTCCTGCGGGCAGACTTCTCTTGAAGCCACACCAACTGCAATCTATAAAAACTCAGTTATTTAGTCTGATAAAAACATGTCTTTGGATGAAAACCAATTTGAAACAAAATCTTTAAATGCATTTTTTTGAAATGTGGTAACCTTTTCACCAAAAGAATGGGTCTTACTAGAAAATACTTTAATTTCTTACATCAGACTTTCCTTAGCAGATACTGGTTGTGTAAAAAGCTAAACAGCATTTACCAAAATAGGTCAAAGGTCGTCAGTGTGGCTTAGCGTTTTCAGTCACCTTTATTTGTACTTGATGTCGTTGATGCTAATTTTCATATTATAGCTTTTTATTACTCTTCAAAATTCACTTTTCTAGGGGCACCTGGGCGGATCAGTCAGTTAAGTGTCCAACTCTTAATTTCGGCTCAGGTCATGATGTCGGGGTCGTGGAATCAAGCCCCACATCAGGTTCATGCTCAGCACGGAGTCTGCTGGAGATGCTCCCTCTCCCTCTGCCCCTTGCTTCCCCTCTTTCTCTCAAACAAATAAAAATAAATCTTAAAAAACAAAACAGAACAAAAACAAAAACAAAACCAAACTCTTTCCTCTGCTTGGGTTGAGGAGTCAGCAAACCCAAGTAACATATAGGATGTAAATGTGAATGCAGATGACAGAGGATAATGGAGAACATAAGGACACAGAAACACTTGCCAGGTAAGTACTAAAGAAAACAAGCAGATTTTCAGGGAGTCTCTCTTATGGATTTTTTTTGCTTTAGCTGCTTGTGCGTTTGGTGTCATATCCAAGAAATCATGGCCAAGACAGGATGAAAAACCCTTCTCCTGTGAGTTTTACAGAAAGTCTTTAATCCACTACCTGGTTTTTGCATGTGGTAGAAGGTATGGGGTCCAATTTCACTGTTCTGCATGTGGGTATCAGATTTTCTCCATACTACTGTTTGTTGAAAACGCTATCCTTCTCCCACTGTGTGGTCTCAACACCACCACCAAAGATCAGCTGACTCTATGTGAGCTTTATTTCTGGGCTCTCTATTCAGTTCCTACACATCGATATGACTGCATTCATGTCAATACTGTACTCTTTTCATGACTGTACTTTTCTAATATAGTCTGAAATCAAGTGTGATACCTCCATCTTTGTTCATCTTGTTCAAGATTTCTTTGACAATTCTGCATCTTTTGTGGTTCTGTATCAATTTTAGGACAGTTTTTTCTATTGTTATTAAGAAAAAAAAAAGCCACTGGGCTCTTGATGGGACTGGCATCGAATCTGTAGGTTGTCATGGGTCATGTGGTCAGTTTAACAGTATTAAGTCTTCTAGTCCATGAACAAAAAAATGCTTTTCTTTCATTTATATCTCCTTAATATCTTCCATCAATGTTTTCACTGTACAAGTCTTCTACCTCTTGGTTAAGTTTGTTCCTATTTTATTCTTTCTGGTGCTATTCTAAATGGGATCATCTCTGTAATTTCCCTTTCAGATGGTTTGTTGTTAGTGTACAGAAATACAACTAATTTTTGTATGTTGATTTTGTATATCACAACTTGAATGATTTCGTTTATTGGTTTTAAGATGTTTGTGAAGTCCTTAGGATTTTCTACTTATAGAACTGTGTCATCTAGAGAGATAATTTTACTACTTCTTTTCTGATTTAAATTCTTTAATTTCCTTTTCTTATTGCTCTATTGTACTAGGTTGAATAGAAGTGGCATGAGTGGGCATCCTTTTCTTATTTCTGATCTTAAAGGAAAGGCTTTCAGTTTTTTACCACTAAGTGTGTTGGCTGTAAACTTGCCATATATTATCTTTTTTTAAAAAGATTTTATTTATTTATTGGACAGAGAGATCACAAGTAGGCAGAGAGGCAGGCAGAGAGAGAGGAGGAAGCAGGCTCCCCACTGAGCAGAGAGCCCGATGCGGGGCTCAATCCCAGGATACTGGGATCATGGCTTGATCCGAAGGCAGAGGCTTAACCCCCTGAGCCACCCAGGCACCCCTTGCCATATATTATCTTGTTGTTATTATGAATTCAATTTGAATTTTGAAACAATCTCCATTCCTGGGAATATCCCAACATGGCCTTAGTGTATTATGCTTTTTATACATGGCTATATACATTTTGCTGATATTTTAAAAATACTTTTTCATGAAGGATTTTTTTTTTGTAGTTTTCTTTCCTATAATGTTTTTGTCTCATTTTGAGACTCTTCCCCGCTGCTCTAGATTCCCACAGAACAAATGAGGGATGATACATTTTATTTCTCAATGTAAATGGATGCTTGCATACCAGCTTTCAGCTGCATGTCCATTCTTTCTGCTGCCTCGGGGACCAGTATGGCACACTGCTATTCTTCACTCCAGCACAGCAGCCTTTCTCTGTTCAAATAACATCATCAGGCATTTCTTATAAATTACATGTTGCCAAAATGTCGCTGTTTGTAGTCTCATTTTCTTCTCTATCAATCATTTCATGATTTACACATTTCCATCCTATAATACACATTTAAAAATATTTTGGAGAGCCAATTTTAGACTTGTGTTCTTTCTCTTTGGTGTTTCCACTGCTTTGTTTATGGAAGCTTTAAGATATGATATGGCACTTAATTAAATGTAGAAAATAAATTGTAAATTAATTAGCAAGGTGTAAAAAAGGCTTTGAGAGTTATTGCTTTATGAAGTGAGTATTTAAAATCAACACTGTCATTCTTTTTAAAACTTAATGGAGTTGCTCTTTGATACTTGATATGGTTAATGTTCACATGGCACAGGTAGGCTTAGCTATTAGTAGGTGGCCAAAACTCCATCCAAGTCATGTAGTCAGTAAATCTTACATCAGAAAGTTTTCTTACATTGAAGTTTGGTTTTATTTTTCATTTACTCACTTTGAGGAAAATGTACAATATCAAAAGATTCTTTAAAAAATAGATCACCAAATTTATTTTTCAAAGACAAGAGAAGTAACTTCCCTTTAAAAAAGTAAGGAATGAACTTCCATTCCCTTTCCCACATGTCGCACATATTCAAGACTGCATTCAACACTGCAAACCAATGTTTAGGTAGATTCCTAATAGGGATGTGCTCTATCTACAAAGAAAGCATGAATATACACACATATATATGACACAAGCAAAGTCTCCGTACAACACTGGCACTCAGGCTGCCCCTGTGCAGCTGCAGAAATCGTGGGGAGAAAGTAGTTGTTGGGATGCATGAGAGCCAAGAGGTCTGGATGGAGTTGCCCCGGCTGGGCCAAGCCTGAACTTCATTTGTGTTACCTCTCTAGTGTTTCTAACAGACTTCCAGCCTTGACCAATTCAGGAAATTCAGTTCAAAGCTTGCTTTTTTAGTAAAGCATGCATTAGATTAGATTTAATTCTATTTGTCCTAATGTTCATTATTTTTCTTGCCTTATGGGTAATTTCACAGCCTGAGAAGGTTTGATGTTTCTAATATTTCGTGAAGTATTAAGTGTGATTCTTCAGAAGGAAAGAAGAGCCTTCAGTTTAGAAACAGATCCATTTTTCTCTGAATTATAACAACTTATTTCAGAATATGAAGGCTTAGTTAAAGAAAAAGAACATACCTAATCTGCCCTGAGCAAATACTGCTTTGGGATTTTATGAGACATCACAGAAAATAAAATTTTCCAAGTCTTTAGTCATCCATTCTCCTGTCCATCAAGACAAGTAAAAGAACCTATACTTTTTATGTCTAACTGAAATCTCTCATGTTGTAATAAGTGAAATAAGAGTTAACAACCACCGAGCAATAAACAGCAAGTGTTCTAGATGCTAAGGTAAGTGATCTGTGTACACACATCTCTTTAATTTCCTGTAACGAGACTATGCAGTTGATAGTATTATAATCTTCAGAAACAGGGTGATATTCAGAATTCTTAAAGTTGTAGGTGACAGAATCAGGCTTTACACCAATGCAGCATATCCTCGTGAGAGCCTGCCTTCTGAACAATATGCCAAAAGGCATTTCTATAATTACGGGGCGGGGGGGGGCACTATTTTATGCCATAAAATGAGGTAATTAAGTTAACCCTGTTATTTAAAAAAATAGTATTTCAAGTAAAAATGGAAATGTGTTTAAAAAAATGAAAATGTCTTTCTTCCCAAGCTAGTTATGATGTATGTCCAGGTAGCTATTTTGAATAATGCAAAACTACAAAGTTAGTAAAAAGATTTCTTACTGCCAGAGGACAGGCATGGAGGCCAGAGTGGGCCCCCTGGTTCCCCCACAACTCCCTGTATATCTGTATAAATAAATGGTATGTTTATGGAACCTCGCCCCCGACCCCACGTCCTTATCACTGTGTGATAATCTGTGTCTCCTCTTCTGTCTTCCTCTATTTATTTCATGCTCTTTTTTGAGTTCCACCTTGAGCCCTCAGGCCCCCTTCCAGATTCCTGTTTGTAAGCCCCCAACCCCTCTGCCCTGGAATTGCATGTGAAACTTGTCTCAATAAACCCTTTGGAGGAAAAAAAAAAAAAAAGTGACAGGGGTGAAAGAGGACTTAACAGGTGGAGCACAGGTACTTTTTAAATATTGAACCTATTGTGTAGGAGGGGAAGTGGTGGAAATACAGTGTTATGAATTGCACAGAAGTGTACAACACCAAGAATGTGACCTAGTTAATGACAATGCAGTGAAGCTGGTGCTCACATCACAACGAATGCACTACACTGAGGCAATACATGTGTGTGGGAGGAGCAGCATATACAGGGCAACTCTGTGTTTTCTCTCAAATCTTCAGTAAAGCTGAACAATAGTCCATTTACTTAAAAACTGCAAAAAACCTTTGTTCTCTGGCCTCTCTCCCTGAAGGTCTGGCTACACAATAGTAGTGATACCCTGGGGTCTGTGTGGCTTCAAGTGGATACAACAGAGGAGTGATGCAAGGCAGTGATGTCCAATGATGTCAAGAAGAGAAATGGAAAAAACTAGGCTCCTGGAGAAGTCGGTGGGTGGGGCCTACTTTCTGACAGTTTCCTTGTGTGAGAAAAATTTAAGCCACTTATTGAAGGCTTTAGGGTAAGTAACTCTGTGCTTTTCTCAAATGTGGAAAAGGCGAATGCATTTCAAGACTAACAGATATTGCTAAATTAATCCCCCAACAAAAAACCCTGTGTCAATATAGAACTCAACACCATTAAGAAATAATTGCTTTTTCATAGATTCCAATATCAAGTATTATGAATTTTTATTGTTCTTATAATGAGAAGAAAAAGTGTTGTATTTTTCTTTTATAATGTTATCTTAAATTATATATGCCTGATAATTACTCAAAAAGGAAACATTCTTAAGGTTATTTTGGCCATTTATACTTTCCTTTTATGAATTTTCTACTTGGATAATTTTTTCTATTAAATTTTTTATCTTCTTTTCATTAATTTAACAAACACATATATTTATTTGTCTGCATATTGAAGTCAATACTGTTCTTCTTTTTCATGCACACTAACATTATAGGTCAGAGAACCTATAATGTCCCCCTTTCATCCTATTGAATTTGTTTTCATTTATTTATTTACCTCCTCTATTCCTCATGACCTCTACAAGACATTTACTGAGGGTTCTAGACATGTGTGTTCAATATATCGTGGAAAATACATAGCAGCTGAGGTCTTTTTAAGTTAAAAATAGTATTGTGCAATAAATCTCTTTGTTTCTTATTTTATTTTACACTAAGTTAGTAAGATCTGATGATGATGCTAAAGGAAAATGCCTTTACCTGGAATTCCTGCTGAATCCCTGTATTAATCAGTTGACCTAGCTATCTAGGTAGCTACACCTAGTCAATCATTAAATTATTTACCAACAATAAAATGATAGGTCTTGGCAACTGTGATAAACACACCTAAAATACAGCCTGAGGGAAAACACGAGCCAGGACTTTATGAAGTCTTGCCCTGCTTCTACAGTCAACCCTTCTCACACTGTGGTATCCACTAGATGGTCTACCATCACACAATGGTTTCCCAGGATCTTGAATTCTTTAAAAATGTGATCACAGACAATATAATCTATGCCTGCCTTTATTGCAACACATTGTTGTTCAGATTCAATGATGCTGCTTTCTGTATCAGTACACCCTTTATTTGCATTGCTGGCTAGTATTTCTTGATAATGGGTATTTGGGATGGTCACCATTGATAAGGATTATAAGACTACTATATGTGTATCCATATGGCCTAGATAGATATGGCTCTATATAGAGATAAATATGTATGTTACACATACAGCATTTTATTTTGTTTTTTACAACTGTGTGTAATATGTATTATTTATTATATATCTATATAATATATACACTTCATATAGATATATGTATCTAGACTATGCAGATATATATATTATGGTTTAAACAATATACTATATATAGATATGCATGATAAACTATTTAATAATAATACTGTATTTGATTATTTGTAAGCTACATTGCTATATTATTTCTTCAAAATGCTCAGTAATATATTCTTCTATTTTAAACAGTCTCCCAAACCTCCCTTAAGATTAATAGAGTTCCTCCCTTTATATGAAGGAAAAGGCAGATCAGCTAGAACTCATGGTCTAAAACTTCACAACTTTTCTCTAAATCACTCCACTTATTTGTTATATCAGACTTCTAATTTTCAATTTATAAATAGAAGTCCTAAAATGTATGCTAAGTGGAGTTTTGACCTGTGTGTAAAATACTTCATCTCATGGTGTAGCTAAAGGGAATGAGAGCATTACTGGTAATGTGGGAAAACGGCTGCACAAGAGGATGTGCCTGTGAAGGATGCACGTCTGGAAGCCAGAGCTGCGTGGGAGGAGGCAGTAACTTCCCTGGAGGGAATGAAATGTTCAGGATGGATTCAGAGGCAGTGCACAGTCCCTGAACCCAGTGAGGCATCAGCCTCTGT
Organism: Mustela nigripes; assembly: GCF_022355385.1. Classification (NCBI taxonomy): domain Eukaryota; kingdom Metazoa; phylum Chordata; class Mammalia; order Carnivora; family Mustelidae; genus Mustela; species Mustela nigripes. The sequence goes on from NC_081560.1 coordinate 123,688,080, forward strand.
CTCCCTTCCTGCCTGTCCTCCTCTAGAATCAGTGGTTTTCATTTCAATTACTGTAAGGTTTATCCTTCTCTAGGTGCCTATCAGGGGTCTCAGGAATCTACTAAATTTTCCCTAATAGTATGAGGGATTTGACAGCAAGTAAAGGAGTAGCATTGTTTTGTCTTTTTACACTGTTTTCCTTATAATATAACATCCTTAATTTCAAGGGCATCAAAGGAGCACTGAATTCTGCAAATTTCCCAAGAGTTACAGGATAGTAAAAGAAAAAATCACCCTGAAAATTTCTATTTTATAATAATAATTTATAAGAATTTATCATTCTATGATAACAGTTTCTAACATTCACTATTTCCTAAGTGCAAGTTACTGCATTGTTGTAGATTACTGAGAAGTCTCCAATAATATCTTTAAAAGTCTGACTTGGAAAACTTGCACATTTTTTTTTTTTAGTTTTAAGTACACAGCATATAATTCGATTTCCACTTTTTTTTCCCACTTTTCTTTAGAAAAAATGCTATTTACCAGTGTTTCTCAGAATTCTCTTGGGCTATGATCTTTATCTCATGTTCTTTATTTTATTATAAGTTAAGAGATTTAATCACCATTATTGGTTGACACTGCTTTGATACTAAGATACATTACATGAAAACCACATCTGGCCTATTTCCAACAATGAAGACATGTATACCTTGAAATTCAAATATGAATCATGAATACTCATGTTGCTAAAAACATTATCAGCATTACCCTCTAATATCTCCCATATACAAAATTGAGCTTCATAATTGATCTATTTCCTATTAAACACTATAGATGCTGTTAGACACAATAAAATAAATATAGCAACATGAGGTGTCCTTGTGGTGCTGAAAGTCTTTAGTATCTTGGCTGTCATGACAGACACCTGAACCTACACAAATGATTAAAAAATCCGTTTTTTACATTGTTTCCAATTAAGGAAACATTCCATTCTTTTGGCAATACAATACACAATACACAAATACAGACATACATACACACTCAGGGAGCAAGGAAACTTTACAGAGCATTGATGTTCACCCAATAATTAGTATTATTTTGATTCCAAATATATTGTCAAATAAATGTACAAATGTTTTAAAAGTATTTGTAGCCTAATTCATAAACCCAAACTTCAGAGATGCAGGAATGACCCAGCTATGAGCCTTCAGATCAGACCTTTTCTCCACCCACAGCTGCTAAACCTCTTTTGCATTTTTGTAAAACAAAGTTTAACAAAATTCCGTAACTCCATGTATTAAACCAGCAATATGGCCTATCAATTGCACTAGTCAATAATTCCATTAAGACTACATAATACATTAAACACCTAAAAAAGAAAAACACAAAAACAAAAACGAAACGATTTTTTTTTAAATGCACTGCAAAAAACTCTAAGATTGAGAAATGTGTGTTTAATGACACCATTATTTATGCTGACATAACTAGTTAAATATCTTGGGCAAAGAGTACTCTCTAATGTACTAAAATCTGTGGCAGATTCCCAAGAAATGAAGAGGGTTATTCATACATTGTAGTACTTCAAGAAGAATGAGTTCTCAATTATGAGTAGTACTCAAATCCACCTCAGGTTAGCACCAGTGGAAAGGACTAGAAGTGCTGAACCCAGAGGGGAGGCCCCAGGAAAACCGAGACAGATTGGTGCAAATGTCTAGAAAATTTTCACTGAAGAAGAGAAATTGGAAGTGCTCTAAAGCAGTGCTGTATAGTAGATCTTTAAGTGATTATCGAAGGTTCTACACCTACACTTTCCATCATGGGAACTACAAGCCATTCAGTGGCCCCTGAATGCTTGAACATGGCTGGTATGACAGCAACAGCCCATATCCCGAATTCCCAAAGTCTGCACAGGTATTAAAGGGTTATGTAAAATAACACAAGTCAGCTTTGCTAAACAACAAATCCACATACATATAGTTTTAAAATTAATGTTCTACATAAACGTAGGCATCATTATTGCTAGTGCAGTTTAATTTACTTGAACAGTATACAATATTACGTTTTTTCTCCTAAAATTATTTCAAATAAGGATTTACTAGGAATTGTCTCTGTTTGGACTCATCACTTCTGAATATTTATAGAGCACTACTTATATAAATTTTTTTCAAACCACTTGACTTAGTATTGATCAATATGAAACTGAGTAATATAAATTATTATTGCTTTGGTAATCAATGGTTTACTGTAAAATATGTATTATACTTGACCTCAATTTAAACACATGGACATAACCTACTTTTGGGTGCTTGTGTGTCTTAGTTAAAATATCAGAGGTATATTATTAAGCTTATTCTTTGATAACTACTTTCCACAGGAACACTCAATTAACACAAACTATTACAACTGTCAAGTACCAGGTTAAATTATTTTCCTCGTGATTGCTCTGAGGTCCTACCAGACCTTGTGGTCTTTTTCAAACACCCAAGAAAAGATCATACATTATCTTAATGTCTATTATTATATTTGATATTGAATCTGATATTTGAACTGTGATAATTATTAACTAATCAAAGAATATCATTACATGATCAGGTCAGATACCGAGTCAAATATACTGAATATTGATCTGGTTAGTAATCCTAGGGCATACATTTATACATATGCTCAAAATGAAGAATCATGACATGTTTAGATGTTCCGATATTCTTGCCACTCTGGCTTAATCTTGTAACATGGATATATAGCCATTGATACATAATCAAATGAATCCCTCTCATATCTTATATAACTCAATCCAACACACACAAACAATGCAATGTAGCAGAGACTTATTTATGGGACTCTTATTTTGTGTTCTCTCGTTTAAATAAATGGGCATTTTAAGAAGTAAAGATGGTGTATCAATGATATATCATAGTATTTAAACAGTTTTACCAAAATAATCATATTCTCCTCAAGTTTTAAAGGCAGCCAAATACAGAGTCCTGTGATAAATGAATATTTATGTTCTGTCCCCATATAGGCCCTCAATGCTACCTCTGCACCAAGCTCCCAACTGGATTGTACAATCAGCTCTCAAACCTAAGAAAATGATGCAATGTGCATATATAGGACATACTGGGACAGAGAAGTAGATGGATGTGAAAAATGAATCAGGGGACTGTTGCCAAACAGTAGACACTGAATCAATGTGGTTAAGTCTTACAAGTTCATTCTCACATCAACTACATATACAGAAGGAGAAACAGGGAGAGAAATGAGAACCTCACAATTACCCTCAAACTATGGTCTAACCAACATTACGAGATCCTATCAGTCCTTATGTCTACCTCCTTTTCTTTCTTTCTTTTCTTTTTTTTTTTTAAGATTTTATTTATTTATTTGACAGAGAGAGATCACAAGTAGGCAGAGAGGCAGGCAGAGAGAGAGAAAGAGAGAGAGGAGGAAGCAGGCTCCCTGTCGAGCCAAGAGCCCAATGCAGGACTCAATCCCAGGACATGACCTGGGCTGAAGGCAAAGGCTTAACCCACTGAGCTACCCAGGCGCCTCACTACCTCCTTTTCATAGAGAGATTTAAGAAAGTCAGCAGAGAAACGCAGAGGGGCCAAAGTTTCCCTGCCCATCCCTCCAAACTCAGTATGTTCCGTTTTTGTCATTTTTGGAGCCCCCTCAGATTTCCTCTGTAGTTTTGATCCAATTTGAATACATGTCAATTTTTGGAGATTGAATCAAATAGAATATCAAAATATTGTGCATTTCATTGGAACAATCCACAAATTTATAGTAAATTAAGATATTCCAATGTTACATATCCTAGAGAGATTTTTAAGGCTCGAATCTAACACATTATATATGATACAGTACCTTAAAAAGGTAAGTAACAGTCTTAGGATCATGAGAGCACAAGTTTTAGATTTTTTAAAATCCCATAATATTTCTAGTATATTTATATTCTTACAGAATGGATGTTTAATTTCCTAGGCCTTTATTTCATATCATAATTCAACAGTGCAATCTGAGAGAAAACATACTTGGCAAGGATTATTATTAGTAAGGCCAAGGACATACATACTCTACTAGTACCTCATTAGTTGGAAAGAAAACAGGAGTATTTTTCACCTATTTTAAGGTTTTTCAATATCTTATTATGGAATACATGTGAAAATCTTTTATGCCAAGTGTTAATGATAATTAGCTTTCGCCTGAATCTTAAAAATTAATTGCCTGCAAATTCCATTTTTTTCTTTCTTCTCACCCTCATTAATTGTTTTGCCATCAAGAGAATACAACACAGTTGACAGATTGTTATTGTAGTTTCTGAAGCATATGAAGATTTATATGTGGGCATTTTACATCGCCAATAATTTATTATTTCAGTCACTACAATTCAGCATCCACTAACGACATAATTACTGTCTTACACCACTTAGGAGATACAATGATTTCATCCAGGCTGCTAGAATTCTGAGGTTTCATACTAGGCGATGACATGAAGCCATGTTCTTCAATTAGTAAACAAAACACAAAAGCAGTTGTGTGTGATCTGACTGATGATAAAAGGTATTTAAGGAATTTGGAAAAGGTTTTTGTGGGAATTTTTTCTATTTCAGAGGAATATAAGGGCACTGAAAAGGTGGATAAGTAAGTTAGTTTTCAAATGTGTGTGATTTTACTAGACAGAGATGGACAATTTAGAGCTCTAAATGGGAGGGCTGATGGGAGCCTGTCAGCAAAAGGAAGGGTATTTTTAGAACACTCTGGGTGGTCTACCAGAGCTGGAGGAGACTATCAGCTCCCCAGAGCAGGGGACAAGGGACCCAAGCACAGACTGGTTGTTTAGGTAGCATTCAGGAATGCCCATTACGTTCTGATGGGGAAATGTTACAGTCAATGGTCTATCAAATAAAGGACTTCTCAGGCACCAGCAAAATGATACAGAAACACAGCCTGACAGTAAATATAAATGGTATCTGAAGAAGAGATTTCGTATTTGCTTCACTAGGTGTCCTGTGCTGAATGCTAACTTAAATCCAAACATAAAGCTGGTATGTGAATGCTCTTTGGAGTTTGAAACTGAGAGATGCAAATAGTTAAAATACAAAAGGCCTTGAATCTGTACTCCCACTGTCCACAGTCACACTTCCTCATTTGCATGTGCGACCCCTGCTGCTCCTTCCCTTTGCACATACAGGATTAGTCACTTCCATTTTGAGTTAAGGAATAACAATGCAACTCATTTTTTTATTTGTAATAATGTTATCATCTATCAAATATATATAGTCTTTCAATATCTGATTTTTTTGAAAAACGTGGTAAAGCAAATTTAAAGATGCGTTCTTTGCTCCTCATTTTTAACATGTCAAGGGAGGATTATTCAAACATTAGTCACACTTCAAGCTTGTACTCTGGAAACATCAGTTATTCCAGAATAAGACCCAAGGTTAATTAAAGACAAAATTATAGTGATCAGAGAGAAATTGTGATCAAATTTCTTCTATATTTCATACAGGAAATAGATGTGGGAAATAAATACACTCAATATTATCTCTCATTCTGTGTTTTCAGTTTGTTTCAGGCTGAAAAGAAATCTCCTTGCAAAAGTAAACACCAAGTTGTCTTCATTAATTCCAAAGGTAAGAAACATGGTTCAGGTAATAAAAGGGCCCAGGGCTTTTAACTACCTGTGGCTTCTAGACACCACACATCCTGGACCGTATTTATTGGGATAATAACAGGCTCGTGGCAAAGAAGCAGCAAAGAGAGGGGAATATTTTAACAATTGAAGAGTTGTATCTTTTTAGGTTTGTGTTACCTGTTTTCTTCCAGACAAACTTTTGTGCCTCATAGGAGTTCAGATTTGCCTGCAGTGATATTGAAAGGAGTATTACTAATATTATTGTTTTCCCTTGACGGTGATGAAAATGTATTTGATAACTCCTTGATTCAGTAATTCCGAACATAACTTCCTATAAAATATAAATCATTAACATAATATTTATGTGTGTTTGTGGATCCCTGATTTATGTTACATGTATGTACCTCTGATTTACACATGATTCACTGAAGTCTAGAGAAGAAAGAGAAAGCACAGAGTAAGCAGATGAGGAGAAACACTAATATAGCAATTTGTCACATCTTTGATACTTACACAGTATCCATTTTATTCTAGAAATTGTTTGTAATGCATTCTATTAATTTTATGAGGCAATATAATATAGTTTCATTTTGGAAAATATGGACAGCAAAAATAAAGAAATATAAGCTAAAGTAGCCTATAATTTTAACATATAGACATATCCACTAATAAAAATTAGTTCATATATTTACAATTTGTGTATGTGCATGCATGCATGTGGGTGTGGTGTGTGTGTATTCATGTATGTGCATGCTTGTGGGTATGGTGTGTGTACATGTGGGTGTGGTGTGCGTGCATGCATGTGTATGTGTGTGCATGTGCATGGCTATATGCTTGCAGGCGGGTGGGTGTGCATGTGTGCACACACGTGTGTGGGTATATATGCATTCACATGTGTGCATGCATGTATGGGTGTGCATGTGAGTGTGGTGTGTAGGGGGGTGTATGCTTGCATTTGGGTGGGTATGCCTATGTGCATACACATGTGTGGTACATGTGCATTCACACACGTGCGTGCATGCATGGCTTCATGTGTACATGTGAGTGTGGTGTGTGTGCATGCATGTGTGGGTGTAGGTGCGCATATGCATGTGCATGGGTGAATGCTTGCGTGTGGGTGGGTATGCATGTGTGCACGCACACATGTGGATATGTATGCATTCACATGTTTATGTGTATGTGCATGTGGGTGTGGTGTGTGCATTCTTGTGTGGGGGGAGGGTGTACATTCACATGTGTCCATGCATGTGTGTGTGAGTTTGAGAATAATTCCATAAGCACAGGAGTAGAAAGTAAAGTCCCAAGACCTTTGGAGTCTTTCAGTAGCAAGCAGCAGAACAGAAAGATCAGCTGTATAATGAGAGGAAAGAAGTAGGGATTTGGGGTGCCATCTGGGGGAAGATGTAGAGGGAGATAAAAGAAAGAGAAGTCCTTGTTCAAATGCTGAGGTTGATATTCTAAATGCCATGAACATAATTTGAACAACATCAGAGGGTAGGCCATTCCACAGTCTGAGGTGGTCCCAGAGAGCATATGCCCTCTGACAGCTGCTGAAATCTGAATGGGGGAGGAGGGCCTCAGACATTGCACCTGCCCATACTGACTTACCAGTTCTGTGTTTAGATCTCTAGAGGAAAACAAGTACACACAGAATACTTGAGGTATATTCACCAACCACGTATTCCCAGATTACCAGCCTCAGAGTATCAATTTCTTCTCTATTATGATTTAACCTAAATGATTGCAGAAATTATCCCTCTGCATTACCACATCCCTATCCAATAATAAATATTCTCCACTGTACTAGGTCAAGTACATTCCAGAACAAGTCCATATTAGTTCTGTTGCCTGAGTATTTGCTCTTCTGTTAATAATCCCAGTTCCCTTCCGATGGCTGGGTCTGGACATCGTTCTCCTTGTCAGAAAAAAACAGCCTGAGAATTCTAGAAGGTACAACTCAAAATAAGTGTGACCATTCACAAAATTTATTAAAAGTGTAGTACAAAGAGAAAGAAAATTTCTGAAGTAATTTAAAACACATCCATATTTAGAGGTCCTGAAGCCTGATAGGGCTTCTGTAATTAAGAAAGTTCACTGTTCTGGATAGATTTCTCAACCCTACCAAGTAGGATTCTTTTGGAGTAGAATACCTCAGTCCAAGCCCAGTCATAATGTCCTGGAAAGAATCTGGGTATTTACTGGTCCCCAATACTAGCTGGTGCAAACATGCATCCCCTTCACCGCAACTCCCAAGGGTACTATTTCCTATGTATCATACATGATAAGACTAATTTTGCCAAATATTCACCTACTTGGGTCTTCAGTAGTCCCATATGCAAGATGTAGTCAACTTAATCCAGACAGCACTGGAAATGCCAGCCAGCACCTTTTAGTATTTGCTCCAACATGGCAGACAGACAAATAGCAGCCCCGTGCCTCCTTCCTGAGGCAGGCCAGCTTCAGCTGCAGAATTCCTGTAAAGAAACATTTCCACAGAAACACAGCACAAGTTCACATACACAAGTTCACAACGCATATACACATTCCTTGTCAGAAAAAAAAACAAAACAAAACAAAACAAAAACAAAAACAAAACAACAAAAAACCAATTTCCAAGCAAAAGCCATGGGAAGAAAACAGAGAATAGGGGAAAAAACTCTAAATTTTCAAGGTCATCGTTGTGCTGATCTACGTACATGATCTTCTGAAGAGAAGATTCCAAGAGAATCTTCTTTACCGAAGAGAAATGCAAAGATGCATTTGTATTTTCTTCACACCATTAAGGGATTCTCACAGAAGAGTGAGGAGGAATTTGCCACATGCATTTATAAGAAGAAGGTTTGTTTACAAGAGGGTAGTCTCTCAGCATAGGAAAACATCATTCAACTTTATATATATTATTTACTTTGATTTTTTTTCTTTCTTTTTTTTTTTTAAAGATTTTTATTTATTTAACAGAGAGAGACCACAAGAAGGCAGAGAGGCAGGCAGAGAGAGAGGAGGAGAAGCAGGCTCCTTGCTGAGGAGAGAACCCGATGCAGGACTCGATCCCAGGACCCTGAGATCATGACCTGAGCCAAAAGCAGAGACTTAACCCACTGAGCCACCCAGGCGCCCTCTTTTTTGCCTTTTACTAAAAAGCACCATGGTGTGTGGCTTTTCATAGTGTTATATATTTTATCTTCAAAATATTTTGTCATAGCAAGATATTTAGTGCAGACACCACAGGGAGGCCTTCCTCTCTCTCTCCCATGTAGTTTAAATATCATGAACAACGTCTTGAGTTGTACCACTGATGGAAAAAAATCTATTCTCTGTTAAGTCGCCAGCCTTAAATTTGTTCTTTGTCAAATGATCAAGCAGGAATTAAGTGCTCTGGCTGAAGCTCCTTTCCTGGGAGAGGAGCTTTATGCTTTTCAGTGGGAGCTTAAGCCCCCATTTTTCTCCTGAACTGATAATTTCCTTTGGAGGGTGAGTCAACATCCAGGATAAATGCCAATAGGTGAACTGAATACAAATGATACCATGGAGATAAAGATTCCTCACTCAAATCTGGGCAAGCATTAAGATGTACTAATCAGAATCTGACTCTTGGTGTTCACGCCCTGAAATGATTCGCAGATATGAATAGTGTTGGTAGTTAGCAATCACATTGGAAGAGAAAGGAAAGTATCTCGTAAACATACGCCTTTTTGGCATTTACTTTAAGGGACAAACATCACATTACTCTTAAAAATTTCTAAATAATCGGGGCGCCTGGGTGACTCAGTGGGTTAAAGCCTCTGCCTTTGGCTCAGGTCATGATCTCAAGGCCCTGGGATTGAGCCCTGCATCAGGCTCTCTGCTCAGCAGGGAGCCTGCTTCCTCCCCTCCCCCGCTCTCTGCCTGCCTCTCTGCCTACTTGTGATCTCTGTCTATCAAAACAATAAATAGAATCTTTTTAAAAAGATGGGATTGGGAGGGAGACAAACCATAAGTGACTCTTAATCTCACAAAACAAACTGAGGGTTGCTGGGGGGAGGGGGTTTGGGAGAAGGGGGTGGGATTATGGACATTGGGGAGGGTATGTGCTTTGGTGAGTGCTGTGAAGTGTGTAAACCTGGTGATTCACAGACCTGTACCCCTGGGGATAAAAATATATGTTTATAAAAAATAAAAAATTAATTAAAAAAAAAGAAAAATTTACAATAAAAAAAATTTCTAAATAAACTATATGATAACATCTTTTAGAGAGGTATGCCCTTAAGGAAACTCAACTGTATCAAAAATTTTAAATAAGCATAGACTATGTGATAAGGAAAAAGTAACTCTTATTTTGACTCACAAAGCTAAAATATACAGTCTATCTCACACCATCTAAATACTTTTTTTTATTATGAGTGCTATTTATTTATTGTGGTTATCTTACTTAACTCATTAGGCTCTCAGCTCAGAATGATTTTCAATGTTTACTGAGGTCAGGTACTTATGCTGCTTATGACAGGAGACCAACCTCCCTTCTTAAACATCAGAGCTAACCAATATATAGACTCCTGGCTTCCATTTTAATGGAATCCCTGACTCTGTAATCCAGTTGACATCCATGTACACTTCATAACCTAATTACTATTTTCCATAAATGTGACATCCTGCCCCCTCTTCTATATCTGAAATACACTCCTTGTAAATGTATCTCAGATGTATCATTACATGATTAGAAGTAGCTGTGCATGAGGCCAGTTGTGTGAATCGATATCAAACACTAATTCATCCAAACCTGTGTTAGTTTCATTTTTTTAAATGAAAAATGAAACCACATGCACATTACAGCACAAGTCACTTCTCCCTTCCACCAACCAGCTGTTGTGGTGTGGACAGCACCCGATTCTGTGGAAAGTTCCCAGGCACCTTGAGCAAGGAAGTAGGCAAGAAGGGTCCTCAAGTCTGAGTGTGTGTATGTAAGCTACATGCCTAGGAGATAATTGGCTGACTGTGGGATGGGGACCTGGGTGAGAGCTGCTGGCAACCGAATGGGGAAGTAAGTGCTAGAGCAGTCCCCCAATCACTGTGCCTCTTCCAGTACAACCAGGGATCAGAAAGGAAGTGGCACAGAGTCAGCAGAGTCAGTGGGATGAATTTGCTAAGATCCAAGAGCCGGCTTCTTCTTTTTCTATATGTGTGACCTGGGGTACTTGCCTTTAGTTCTTTGAATCCACCTCCATGTTCCCAATTTTGAAAAAGGGAACAATATAAGTTTTTCATTCCCAGGACTGCTAGGATGACGATATAATTGACTAGTACTCTATGTCAATAAAATACTACAGTGACAGGTGTCGAAGAAAAAGTTTCACTGAACAATACATGACAGGAGGGAAGCTTTTACATTCAAGGTTATTTCAATAGGAGAACAAGGCCAGATTGGAGTCTGAACTCAACTCAGAGGGTGGGATACCCTTTACCTTCCTTGGTGATGACATTCAAAGGGACAGCCTACAGATCCTTGAGAAAGACAGTCCTGGGCTGTATAAATGACAAGAGGCTTTTTAAAAAGACTGACTTCTTGAAAAAGAGGAAGGGTTTCCAAGTTTTTTAAAGTAAATACTCTCAGAAAAAGGGAGGGGAGATACCTCACTGGTTTGCACACAGACTCTCTGGTGGCTAGAATGACAAGGAAGTCAGAACAGAGACAAGTTTAATCAAGCTAAGGGGAACGAGAGGGCCCCCTTGGTCACAGGTAACCAGGAGATACTGGATCAATGCAGACTGCTAGGACTACTGTGGTTATTGATACTTCTTATATTGCTACCACAATCACTCAAGGACGTGAGGCCATTAGGTAACATTTTCTACAACAGACAACTTCATCTGATTTGTTCCTGTCTTCCCACTTCAGCCTTACAAGAAGGTCTCCCCCACGCCTACATTCCATCAACCAAAATTCTACATTTAATGGATCCTAGAGAATTCAGTATAACCACTGCTATGGACTGAATTGTGTCCATGACCCTTAGTCACACACTAAAGTCTTAACCTCCAATGTGATGGTGTTTGGAGGTGGGGATCTGGGGATGATGAGGTCTACATGAGATCATGAGAATGGGATCCTGGTGATGGGATTAGTGCCCTTAGGAGAAGAGTGATGGGATTAGTGCCCTTAGGAGAAGAGTCACCAGCAAGTCTGCTCACCATCTTTCCCTGCCACACAAGGGCCCAGGAAGAAGGTGGGAAGCAGCCGCAGGGTAAGACTGGAAGAGGATCTCTATGAGAACCCAGCCTTCCTGGCCCTGACCTCAGACTTTCAGCCTCCAGAACTCTGGGGAACTAACTTCTCTTGTTTAAGCCACCACGGCCTTCAGTTATGGCAGCCCCAGCAGAACAATCCAACCAATTGCTCCTGCTAGGTCTGTCCAATCCCCTCAAATGTAAGCATCCTAATATCCATGTTGTTGTTGGTGCTGTTACAAGGGTTAGCAATGCCACAGGAAAGACCGTTGTTTACAAGTGTCTACCAAATACCAAGAACTGTCTGAGGCACTCTACACGTCTTTCTCATTTAGTCCTTACAGCACTGTGGTATGATGAGTGTTCTTTTTATCCATAACTTACAAATGTAGAGTTAGAACCTGGTTAAATAATGGAGTGTACGGAAAACTCTAATTTCTCTGAATTTCAATATAATTTACACATGTTGTTTCCCTTACAGTATTATTACTACCCCATCAGACTTTAACCTACTAGAAGTTTGTTTCACTTGGAATTTTTAACTATTTTCAATAGTTGCCGGTAAGTTCAAGATGAATGATAAATACACAAATCAAATGTCTTGAGATGACTCTGATAATCTTGTGATGAAAGAGAACCAGAGCACTGTGAGTGCTGTCACCAATGGGAGTACAGAGTGATGGGGAAAATGACCAACTGGCCAGTGTCCTTGCTCTCTGTAAGGCTGTCAAGCTCTGCGTGTTGTGTCTGCAATTAGTTAAGGTTTATTCCATTATTAGAATAACAGAGAAAACCATGGCCCCTATCAATGCAGAGCAAAATGTACAAAATTATGTAAAGACCCTTTGTAACTCTTTCATTTTCAGATAGGACAGTGAGATACAAAGACCTCAAAAATAATCAGATGAAAATTAAACATTATGCAGTTAATAAAGTAATAAAAATATAACAAGAAAATGAATTTTAAAATATCCCTGAGTATAGGAACTTAGGTGAATTTATTCACACATTATGAAGGATTACTAAAAGAATTATTAAAAAGAAATGAAAATTTAATAATTGCCAATTTAAGGTGAAAGCTATACTGGTATAGCACACACACTCTGGAAACTTAATGGCTTCATTGTCAGTGTGACAAAATGTCACGTAGGGTGCTATGCCTGCGAAATAGGAGGACCCAAACCACACTAGTTGGCCATGCTTGTCAAGCCCAACACTGACAACAGGTCTGAGTATGTGAGGCTTCCCCAGGCTGTGCCGTGTGACTCCAACACACACTCTGGACACTGTTCAGCATAATCTACTGAAGTGGCATTCCATAACACAGGTATATACGCATGCATGTAAAATATGATGCACAACAGTATTTACATCAGCAATATTAATATTTACCAAAAATGGGAAACACTATGAAAGCGGATCCACAGTGAAAGAGTTAAATATTTTGGCAGAGTTATAAAAACAGAACATAACAGAGGTCTTGTTGAATACAGTAGTAATTAGCCTGTGTAGCTATTTAAATTTTTAAAAATTAAAATCTAAGTCATTCTGTAAACTAACCCCTTTCAAGTGCTCAATGACCACAAGTAGCTAGTGGCTACCACTGAACAGTGTCCCTAAAGAAAATATTATTATTGCAAAAAGTTCTACTGAATAGTGTTACTTATAGCAAAGAAAATAAAAGCATTATTGGGCACTTCCATAAAAAGCTCACTAAACGATGAGTTAAAACATTTAGATTTGAGGTGCTGGGGGTGCAGTCAGTTGAGAGTTTGACTCTTGGTTTTAAGCTCAGGTCATGACCTCAAGGTCATGAGATCGAGCCCCACATCCTTGGAGTTTCTCTCTCCCTCTGCCCTTCCCAATTGTACTTGCTCGCTCTCTCTCTAAAAATAAATAAATAAATAAATACTTTTTAAAAACTTAAGACATTTAGATTTAAAAATATATGTAATGGGGCACCTGGGTGGCTCAGTGGGTTAAAGCCTCTGCCTTTGGCTCAGGTCATGATCCCAGTGTCCTGGGATCGAGCCCCACACCGGGCTCTCTGCTCAGCAGGGAGCCTGCTTCCTCCTCTCTCTGCCTGCCTCTCTGCTTACTTGTAATCTCTGTCTGTCAAATAAATAAATAAAATCTTAAAAAAAAAAGAAGTCTAAAAAATATATATATGTAATAAAAATGAATACTATATGATTATTAATTTTTTTTAAGAAAACCAAGCTGTTTTATAATTGAACTGAACCATTTAACCAGTTAATCTCAGGGGCAGTATATGAAAGTTTTAGTTCCTCTACATCTTAGCCAACATTTGTTATGCTAAGTGTTTTTAATTTTAGTCATTCTGAGATGATTAGATATATAATGTGCAAATGTTTCTAGTTTCTAGAATTCATTTTTCATACAAGGTGTCTGGTCTGGATCAAATTCCATTTTTATTTTTTGAATATGGACATCCAGTGGTTTGTTGCTTTTCACTTCTATAGAAAGTTAGGTGACCTGTTTACTATGTCCTAAGAGTTACTTTATTAAACATGTTCTGCCTTATGTCACCATATTAGATGCAATTTACGGAGCGCCTGGGTGGCTCAGTTGGCTAAGCCACTGCCTTTGGCTCAGGTCATAATCCTGGAGTCTGAGGATTGGATCGAGTCCCACCCTGGGCTCCCTGCTCAGCAGGGAGTTTGCTTCTCCCTTTGAACCTCTCCCCTCTCATGCTCTCTCTCTCAAGTAAATGAATAGAATCTTAAAAAAAAAAAAAATGACACTTATCTTGGCTCCATAGCTCAGTGGTTAGAGCACTGGTCTTGCAGAAATGCAATTTACTTTAAAAATAATACAGGGATAAATGGACAGGAAGGGAGGTGAACATGTGAACAGACAGACACACAAAAATAGAGGCAATCAGTGGATGTGGGAAGCTGTCCGTAGCCAGCGAGTCTGGGTGGGGAGGCCTGGGTGTTTACGGTCCTGTTATGTCACATTTTCATGTATTTAGTTTGTCATACCAAAAAGTTGAATAAGAAGAAAAGTAAAATTGAAACCAAAATTTTAAAACTACTGTGATTTTGTATGTAACAGCAATTGTCTTTTTACATAAAGAAGGAATGAGACCAAAATTGGGTAAGATCTACTTACTTAAACGTGGTTTATAAACTCACTAATATTATATTTTTAAAGTTTTTGTTGTTGTTTTGTTGTTGTTGTTTGTTTGTTTGTTTTTTAAGAGAGAGAGAGAGCCAAAGTGGGGTTGGCGGAGTGGCAGGCAGAGGGTGAAGCAGACTTCCTGCTGAGCAGGGAAGCCCGGTGTGCGACTTAATCCCAGGACCCAGGATCATGACCTGAGCCAAAGGCAGATGCTTAACCAATGGAGCCACCCAGGTGCCCCAATACTACTTTTAAATGTTTGGAAGAAGCATGGTAAGAGTACATTTTAAAAAACCCTATACTGACCATATATTCAAATAAACATGAGTATTGACTAGATAAACATAGATTTCATGTCAGAACGATTATTTACATAGATTTAAGTGTTGACACATTTATTTATTTATTTGTTTGTTTGTTTGTTTATTTATTTGACAGAGAGAGACATAGCGAGAGAGGGAACACAAGCAGGGGCAGTGGGAGGGGGAGAAGCAGGCTCCCCACTGACCAGGGAGCCCATGTGGGGCTCGATCCCAGGACCCTGGGATCATGACCTGACTGAAGGCAGAGGCTTAATAACTGAGCCACCCAGGCACCCCTTGACACATTTATTTTTCAATTACTAATATTATGCATGCTATTTTTTCTAATAAGCAAACCTAATTTATTATGTATCACTGTTTTCAACAATTCAGTAATTTCAAGGTTTTTTGCAATACTCATGTTCATACAAGAGACGTTCAATCTTTATTCCAGTTTGGTGGCCCAAGAGCATCAGCACTGGGTAGAGGTGTGCACTGAGTTACACATTCATAAGAACAGCAAGGCCGGTCTCAAGACTGTTTGACAAAAACACTGGGTTCTCCTTTCTTAAACCAAGTTTACAGATCATACCAGAGCTAAATTAGTTTCTACTACACTACAGATTTTCAAGAAGTGTAAATAATGACCTGAATTCTCTTGACCTTCAAATTTGACATATCTATATATAGAAAGAATTTTATTTGTATTTTTATTCTTTCTGTATATAACAGTGACATCCATATAATGTGTTGCTATTAAAATTTAAGAAAGATTAATAATTATCTTTTTGGCATTGCATCAGAAAAAAAATATTTCCAGTATTATATGGAAATCCTACTATCCAAACTTAGCGAAATCCTCACTGTTTCAATTTGCCAAAGCTGTGTGCTGAACAAAATAGGATCAACAGGAAATTTTAAGATCTCTATAACTGGGTTTTCATGAGAAAAAAAAAATCCTAAGGAGATACTAAATATAAATACCAAGTCAGTTTATTTGTACTTTTTTAAAATTATTGGCTGGGCCTTATCCAGTAATCTGAATAACCATATAAACAGGACTTTGGATAGAGAAAATGGTAAAAAAAAAAAAAAATTGCCATTGCTACAGACTGTTGATTATTTGTACAATTATTTTGGGAAATGTATCACTTAATCTCTTGTTAGTTTAACACCAGAGTAGTCATGAGTGCATAGTAAAATGGTCATTCTACTCAGGAATAATATCAAAAATGAAATGAAATTATTTTAAAAAATGAATGAGGAGGACAATTTGGAGAATAATATTTCATGTAGTCTGGTAATGTTCTATAACTGTATCTTAAATAAGCTCTAAAAATATAGCTTGGTCCAGTGGCAAATTAGTGTTTTCTAGAATGGAATGTATAAGGACTTGATAAGAATAATTATAGTCTATTTTAAAAAGGAAAGAAAAAGAACTGTCTCTAAAAATGGTAAGTATAGGCACAGTAATTATAGCCAGCAAACACTTGCTACCGAAGTTTTTAATATTCAAGACAAGTTTTACACATTCTTCTATTTTTTTAAGACTTTATTTGTTTATTTGACAGAGAGAGAGAGCAAACACGAGGGAACAAGGGGAGTCTCAGGCAGAGGGAAAGGGAGAAGCAGGCTCCCCACTGAGCAAGGAGCCCAATGCAGTACTCACTCCCAGAACCCTGGGATCAAGAACTGAGCTGAGAGCAGGCGCTGAACTGACTGAGGCACCCAGATATCCCAAAGCATTCTTCTATTTTAAAGACAACAGTTGAACTTCTAATGATTAAGTGTAAGAACAGAACAAATTTTCAGCTAATATTTCAATATTAAATCAGTATAAAGAATAAGCAAATTTATAGAACATCTTACTTGAACATAGTTTTAAAAGCTTTTCATACAATGATACAACTAAGATGACAAAAGTACTCCCCTAAGACTGATTAAAAATTTTAAGTCATAGAGTTGAAATACTTTGACCTTTTTTTTTTAATTAATTAATTAATTTATTTGACAGATAGAGATCACAAGTAGGCAGACAGGCAGGCAGAGAGGAGGAAGCAGGCTCCCGATGCGGGGCTCGACCCCAGGACCCTGAGATCATGACCCGAGCAGAGGCTTTAACCCACTAAGCCACCCAGGCGCCCCTGACCTTTTTTTTTTTTTAACTCAACTTCATTTGATTTTTTTCAGTGTTCCAAAATTCATTGTTTATGCACCACACCCAGTGCTCCATGCAATATGTCCCTCCTTAATACCCACCACCAGGCACCCAACCCCTTACCCTCTCCCCTCCAAAACCCTCAAGTTTGTTTCTCAGAGTCCACAGTCTCCCAGACTCAAGCTTCGCTTCCTCTGACCTTGAATTAAATAAAAATACGCTCATAGTCCAAATGACTCCTCTTTTCATTTTTCTTTTTTTGCCTTGGAATATTTAGTCTCTGAAATGCTGTGAATGTTTTTAAATCTACACACTATTGTTCCAAGCAGGTCAGGGTTTCCGACACCGTGGAGCCCAGGATGCCGTCCATCTAACCCCATGCACACACACAGTCTTTTGCGTTAGCCACACGCACCCACACTGCTTTGTTACAACTGATGAGTCAAGCCAAGCACATACTTATCACCAACAGGCTGTACTTTATACTAGTGTTCATTCTTGCGGTCATGCCATCTGTGGGGTTTGAAAATGTGTAAAGACACACACCCACCCTTACAGAGTCATACACAATCACTGCCCTGCCTCAGGATCCCTTGTCTTTACCCATTTCTCTCTCCCGCCCCAGCCCCTGGCATCCACTGGTCTTTCACTGTCTCCACAGTCTCGTGTCTTCCAGAAGGTCAAGCTATGAAGGCACACAGAGCTTCCCAGTCTTTCTTCCTTCCTGGTGCACACTGGGCGCTCCTGCAGGCCTTCTCACTGCACCCCTGAATCACCCACTAACCTACCGTCTTTGTTGATGATGGTAATCCACGCACAGATGTCTGCATGGATGTGTTTTTTCTCCTTCAGGAACTGTCAAAGAGCACAGTTGCGGGCTGTGTGGCAAGAGTCTGTTCAATCCTGTTGGAAACTAGTCTTCCAAAGAGGCTGCACCATTTTGCTCTTGGAGCAGCGGTGAGTGCGAGTCCCTGTGGTCCCACATCCTCGTCAGCGTTCACCGGTGCCGGTATTTTAGACTTTTGCCATCCTCCTAATGTGGCGTGTGTGGTGTGTGGTGATACTTTCTTTTGAAAAATATTATAGATAACTTATAAAATTAAGTATAAAAAAATAAAAAAGAGTATCTTTGAATATGGAGTATCTGTGCCCGTAATATAGCACAGAAACACTTTAGCAAACTTACCCATTCTCCTGCCTTTTACTTTTTCTATAATCCAAACAGAGACTATTTTACTTTTCCTTCCTTTCTTTTTTTTTTTTTCTTTTTAATTTTTGCTTGAAATAAGATTGATAGTCTCTACACGCACAGCAGTTTACTGTAGAAGTTGTGGACCCTGACTCTGAACAACTCCCCTAAAGACCTAGAGAATGTGACCTGACTGTAGTCTACAGCACTCACCCTCTCACAGTCCTGGAAGGCTGAAAATGATTTCAGGGGAAGAGCTCTGAGAGGTAAAAAGCACAGAATGGAGACTGGTGAAGACACTCTTGAAAACTGATGAGATATAAGCACTACACTTCTGGATAGACAGGAGATTTTAGAATCATATTTATAAGCCTGTAAATACTTTAGACATCTGGCTTTGGAAGGGAAAACAATCTGACTTTCCAAATTCTCTTTCAACTGTCCAATCACACATGTCAAGTGGTTTGGATTTCAGACAGGAGCTCAAGGCTGACATTCCCTCCTGTAATAATTATTGTAGAATCACTCAAAACACAGGCATAAGAAATCACAATTTCCTAAAGACTTCTCAGATTGTCTTCTTTTACTATTTTCGGTCCATAAAATTTCCTATTTCTTATTAAGATTTTATTTATTTATTTGACAGAGAAAGATAGAGCAGCAAAGGCAGAGGGAGAAGTAGATGCCCCACTGAGCAGGAAGCCTGATGTGGAGCTCGATTCCAGGACCCTGGGATCATGACCTGAGCCAAAGGCAGATACTTAACTAAGACACACAAGCACCCAAAAGTCCTATTTTTATTGAAAGGAAAATGGATCCATATTTTCAAATCCTAAAAACAACTTGAGAAATACATTTCTATCATTGCTTTTCTGAGGCTGATTTGTGTGAGACATACTTGCTGGATTTCACGTTTTTCAAAACCTCTCTTTGGATTACAGAGCAGACACTCTTCAGTTTATGTCATCTCTTTGAACTCAGGAAGCTTACTGCTCCTGAACATGGAACATCTGTGCAGAGGAATGCACACACTTTGGAAAGCCTGGGTTGGACTTGGAGCATTCCCATTCACCAGCTCTATGAAGCTGAGGAATCAGATTTTGTGAGCACTGACTCTTTCCTGTGGAAACTGAAAAGATTTGGAGTTTGTTTGCAACCCTTGTCATTTTGCTGAGAGTATCAATGGACAGAAAAGCAAACTATGAGCCCTTTTAAGTTACCTGCACGTCAAAGGATAAAGAGCAGGACAATGGTGAATGTAAGGAGTGGTCATTTCACGCCAAAGTGTTCAGACGGTTTGACATCAGAAGTGCCATCTGGTTACCAAGCACAAAAACGTGTGTTTAAAGTGCAGGCTAGCAGTTGAAAGCTTCTTAGTATTTATTCTCAAATAGGTTCTTGATAGTATTTATTCTCAAATAAATTCTTCTTAATATCTATTCTCAAATAAGCTCTCTACGTATTCTCAAGATAATACACATGGATTCTGAATTCTGCCAAAAGCTGAGATTTGAATGTTAGTTCCATTCAAAGCATGACTATTTCTTGAACTGCTTTTATTGGCTCAGAATGGATCAACTTGGATTTATGTGAGCAAGTGATAATTATGTATCTTTTGAAATTAATTTAAGGGGTTAGGGTTAATGAAAATATTTATATAAAAATTGGATCTGTGTTATAATGGTATCAAATCAAATGTATTTTGTTCTGAGTTTTTCAAATGTTTCTTCCCATTACAATTTTATTTCATATTAATGATACTCACATAAATTAGCTTTTCTTGTCCCTGGTTCATTTCCTCCTGCCATTATACTACCACAAAGACCTCCATAATATACTTTTTACATGAATCTACCGTCTTGGACAGATCAATGTCTCCTTTACATTTAGCCTCTAAAAATACAAACATTTGATGAAACTGTGACTAACACATGTCTTTGTCAGTTCAGGCTGCTGGAAGAAACAACTTTGTTCCTACAAGTGCATCCCATGAACCATCACTACTAACTGCGGCAGCTTTGCCCAGTTTTGTACCTTCAGTGAAATAGTAATAGAACAAACAGGTACAAGCATGTCCATATTTTTATAAAAATAGCCTTTATGTTAAGGACAGATATCACAAAAAGGTCTCAGGGCCTCCCACGGGGCCCACAGAGCACTTCAAGGCCTGCTGCACAGAACACTGAGAAGATATGTGGTCCCCTCACATGAGAACCTCTGTCTCTAGTGTGTAGCAAACTGCGTGGTGTTCTCTGTTCACTGAGACAAAGAAGAAAGAATCTGCCAAAATGATAGCAACAAATATGTGTGGGTTGGCCCCACATATGAACCCAACGCGAAAAGCACTTACAATTTATGCCACCACTCAGACCTTCTCCAAGACTCACCCAACTTCAGTGGAGATCCAACAGTAAGCCAAAATGAGATGCATGAAGAATCATTCAATCTACACTTTTCAAGTCTTTGAGAGGAAAATTAATGCTGGTGATTCCACAGGGATGGGGTGTATCTTTTGGGTTACAATTCTAATACTTAGGGAAAGTTCTAGGACCCATGACTCTTCCTTAAATTTTAGTCCACAATGCACAGATTTTATCACCAATATGAAGATCCTATCTAAAGTGTGCATTGAGGGGCGCCTGGGTGGCTCAGTGGGTTAAAGCCTCTGCCTTCGGCTCAGGTCATGATCCCAGGGTACTGGGATCGAGCCCCGCATCGGGCTCTCTGCTCAGCGGGGAGCCTGCTTCCTCCTCTCTCTCTGCTTGCCTATCTGCCTACTTGTGATCTCTATCTGTCCAATAAAAAATAAATAAAATCTTTAAAAAAAATAAAATGTGCATTGATAATCCCTATCAAAACACTATCAAATTTTTTCAAAGAAATGGAACAAATAATCTTAAGATTTATATGGAACCAGAAAAGACCCCGAATAGCCAGAGGAATGTTGAAAAAGATAACCAAAGTTGACAGGATCACAATTCCAGACTTCAACCTCTATTACAAAGCTGTCATCATCAAGACAGTATGGTACTGGCACAAAAACAGACACATAAATCCATGGAACAAAATAGAGAGCCCAGAAATGGACCCTCAACTCTATGGTCAATTAGTCGTCAACAAAGCAGGAAAGAAGATCAAATGGAAAAAAGACAGTCTCTTCAAAAAATGGTATTGGGAAAATTGGACAGCCACAAGCATAAGAATGAGACCACACACAAAATTAGACTCAAAATGGATGAAAGAATGCAATGTGAGACAGGAATCCATCAAAGTCCTTGAAGAGAACACAGGTAATAACCTCTTCGACCTCAGCTGCAGCAAATTCTTCCTAGAAACATTGCCAAAGGCAAGGGAAGTGAGGGCAAAAATGAACTATAGAACTTCAAGATCAAAAGCTTTTGCAAAGGAAACAGTCAACAAAACCAACAGACAACTGACAGAATGGGAGAAGATATTTTCAAATGACATATCAGATAAAGGTCTAGTATCCAAAATTTATAAATAACTTATGAAGCTCAACACCCAAAGAACAAATAATCCAATCAAGAAATGGGAAGAAGACATGAACAGACATTTCTGCAAAGAAGACATCCAGATGGACAACAGACACACGAAAAAGTACTCAAAATCACTTGGCATCAGGGAAATACAAATCAAAACCACAACGAGACACCACCTCACTCTGGTCAGAATGGCTGAAATTAACAAGCCGGGAAACAAAAGATGTTGGAGAGGATGCGGAGAAAGGGGAACTTTCCTACGCTGTTGGTGGGAATGCAAGCTGGTGCAGCCACTCTGGTAAACAGTATAGAGGTTCCTCGAAAAGTTGAAAATAGAGCTACCATACAACCCAGCAATCACACTACTGGGTATTTACCCTAAAGATACAAATGTAGTTATACAAAGGGGCATGTGCACCCGAATATTTATAGCAGCTATGTCCACAATAGCCAAACTATGGAAAGAACCTAGATGTCCATCAACAGATGAATGGATAAAGAAGATGTGGTGTGTGTGTGTATACACACACACACACACACACACACACACACTAGAATACTATGCAGCCATCGAAAAGTGAAATCTTGCCATTTGCAATGATGTGGAGAGAACTAGAGGGTATTATGCTAAGCGAAATAAGTCAATCAGAAAGACAATTATATGATTTCTCTGATATGACGAATTTGAGAGGAAGGGTGGGGGGTTGTGGGGGATAGGGAGGGAAAAAAATGAAACAAGATGGCATCAAGAGGGAGAAAAACCATAAGAAACTCTTAATCTCAGGAAATAAACTGAGCGTTGCTCGGGGGTGAGGAGGTAGGGATAGGGTAGCTGGGGGATGGACATTGGGGAGGTATGTGTTATGGTGAGTGCTGTGAAATGTGTAAGACTGATGAGTCACATACCTGTACACCTGAAGCAAGTAATACATTATATGTTAATTAAAATAAAACAAAGTGGGCATTGAAGGACAGGAGAGAGAACTCTAACCAAAAGAACTTTTCTGTTAAACTTTTCTATTAACTAAGATATAAAGATGCTTCCCATCCACTTTAGTCCTACATGACATCATGATCAACTAGATACTCCTGAAGATCCTTGTGGGTCAAACCAAAAAGATTATCTGTTTGGTACCATAACATGCTACGGGGATCACACTCTCCTTGTCTCTTGACTAAATGTCACGGCCACCCTAGAATCCAACCATTTCTAGTGAACTGAGAAGCCCACTGCAACAGCAGTATCTCCTGTCTTTGTTCCTAGTTTTCAAGGACATCCATTATTGCATTTTGGAAGGGTTTAAGCATTCTCTTCATCAGTATTTTTCTGAGTGCCTTGGTGAAAGGACAATTTACAAAGCCCAGAGGGGATGCCCAAGGAAAGTATTCTAAGCCAGGACAGAAATCCTGCCCAAGTGCATTTTACAACTTTTCTGGACTACTGTTATGTGTTTTCCATTCTTTCTTCCTGAATAGTAATTGTGTGTGTGTGTGTGTGTGTGTGTGTGTGTGTGTGTGTGTGTGTGTGT
>NC_081560.1:123711726-123735835 GCF_022355385.1 Mustela nigripes
ATGTGTGTCTGTGAACATGTGTGTATATATTAGCTTGGACTACATAACAAAATACCACAGATGGGTGGCCTAAATAATGTAAATCAATTTTCTCACAATTCTGGAGGCTAGAAATCCAAAATCAAGATTCTTGTGGATTCTCTTTCTGGTGAAAATTCTCTTCCTGTCCTGCAGATGCTCACTTTCTCATCATGTCCTCCCACAGTCTTTCTTGGTGTGTGTGTGTGGAAGAAAGAACAAGAGAGACTCTAATACCTCCTCCTATGAGAATAACATTCCAACTGGATCAGGGCCCCAGCCTTATGATCGCATTTAACTTTAATTACTTCCCTAGAGACCTCACCTCCAAATACAGCCACCCTGAGTGTTAGCACTCTAGTGCCTGAATTTGGGAGGAGACACAAACATTCTGCCATCATTTTTTGTGTGTGTTTTATATGGGGAGAAGGTAAGAACCAATATTTGGAAAGTCACTCTGTGGATATATTTCTTTTAAAATAGAATAGTGGCTGGGCATATAGCTAACCAGTTACGAACTAATAATACCTAGACTATTTTCTCAATAAATAGAATATGAGCAGAACTGCGCAGCAGAATTTCCCCATTAACTTTCTTGAAAAGAAGTCACTTATTTTCCATGCACTTGTCCTTTCTCCAGTCTGGAATGTGGGTACAAAGGTGACCTAGCTTCATATGTCGATGAGGACAAGTCTCTCAAGGAAAGTGAGTCAGTCAGTTTCTGCATGACCTCATGATAAAGAGCTGTTTTGGAAACCTGCTCTCCTCATCTCCATGCTATTACATGACCAAAAAAAAGAAAAAAAAAAAAAAAAAACACACAAAACAAAACTATCCTGTTAGAGCCTTTGCATCTTGGTGTATTTTGGATTATAGAATTTTAGATTCATCCCTGATTGATACAATGGAAGAATACTAATTATCAAGGATTAATACTCCTCAGCCTCAATTAATATTTATACTTTCTACCATTCATGCATATTCTCAAATATCATTTGCTTAGGATTTTTAAAATTATTAATAATATTTCTCATTGAACGAAGTCCTGCTCTAAGGATTCTGGCTCTTCAATCCTATTTTTCAAAGACTGATATTCTAGCTATTCCACTGCTCTAAATAATTGATATAAATTGTTGCACAGTTGATTTGCTCTTAGCAAAGATTCTGAAGACTGCCAGTGATCACTAAGACAGATGAAATAATCTTCCTAGTTATGCTACAACATGGTTGGGGGCTGTATGGTAATAATGGTCTCAGGCTCAATTTTAAGAGCAGCATTGAAATTATTGGCACTTTGAGAAATAATGCCAAGTTGCAATTTGTTCTACATCTTCTCCTTAAAGTTCTACATGTTTTATGAGTAAAATATGTTAGGTGACACTATGCATAAATACAGTTTATGACTAGTAATCCATTACTGTTAAATTTGTATTTACATATGTATTGAATATATTCACTTAACCTACTCTACCTTTATCATTTAGCTTATATTATCCATTCATCTCTTCCCTTGACAAATATCTATTAGGTGGCTGCCGTCTGTTGGCCATTTTGTGGGGCCCTTGGAGAAGATACACTGAATAAGATAGTTTCAAGAAATGCTATCTTCAAACCTGTGTCCTTAGCTAAATCCCCTCTGATACTTTGAGTCCAAACCTGTTCTCCACCAATTCCTGAAAGTCCACTTCATGGTAATAATTATAAGCAATAAACCATCGTGGTAATAAAACAGTTCTCAAAAAAACCGTGGGCTAAAATGTACCTACAACTCAAAATCATTGAATGGAACTGGGAAAATTATGAATCACCTTGAAATCTGGTTTATTTAACTGTTAAACAGGGATGACACTTCAATCATATGGGTGTTCCAGGGCGAAAGCACAACACCCCTAATTCTCTGCATCCTCCTGGTCACTTCTCTGGGGTAAATTCTGAGCAGAACTTCTGACAGGCCTGTTGTCTTCAGTTTTAAATATGGGACATCTCAACCGTTAGTTCTAAGTCCTCTCCTTTTTCATCTGATGCTGGCTCGTCCCAAGTGATTTCATTCATACCCATGACTCAGAAACTGACCTAAACACAGATGACCCTTAACTGTGTGTTACTAGTACAGATGTTTCTTCTAAATGTTAGTTCTCTACACAGATGCCTGAGAATGCCATTTGAAATCCAGTGACACCTCAACAGTAAGTCATCAGAAATGAAATCTGTAAGCAGGTGAAGGTTCACCAAGACACATGGCATTTTTCTTCATTTTATTTTTTAAAGTATTTATTTATTTATTTATTTGTCAGAGACAAAGAGAGTGTACAAGCAGGGGGAGCAGCAGGCAGAAAGAGAAGTAAGGGAGCCTGATGTGGGACTCTATCCCAGGACCCTGGAACCATGACCCAAGCCAAAGGCAGATGCTTAACCAACTAGGCCACCCAGGCATCCCATTTTTCTTCTTTTTTATAAAACAAACAAACAAAAAATACATGAAACTTTTATGTTTTCTTCCCATTCATTAGACTAAATAATTTCTACTGATTTATCAAATTTCTCTTTTTCATTGCTGTCAAAAGTCTCTTTTGAGGAAATTCACATGATTTTTATTTTTTTTTGGTGATGATGTATTTTTCAGTTCTTGAATTTCCATTTGTTCTATTTTTGGTTTTCTCTGTTCTGAGACTCTCAACCTGCTTGTCAGTCATTATCATATATTGCATTAACTCTCTGAAAGTATATTGGTGTTAAGATCAAATCTCTTAATTCACACATCTCGAGTTTCTAGGGCAAAGGTACTATGGATTACCCTTTTTATCTATGTTTCCAATTTTTATTCTCTTCTCAACTCCAGTAATTTTATTGTGTACTAAATATCAAGGAGGACATGTTATGAAGATTCTGGGCAGGCTACTGACAGCAGAAAGTTGGGTTGGCTGGACTCTAATTGTACAATGCTTCCTTTGCAGTGGGCAACAGCTGGAATTTTGGTGAAGTTTTTTGAGCTTTCATGTGCACTTTCTACTTGGAGTCATCTCCTTTGTGAGTGGTTCAGAAATTGGCTAATGCTATGTTTTCAACTTATAAACAGATTAGGGGGCCTTCCTCATTTCCAGAACTCCGCATTCACTGTTCAGCAGCTTTGATACCCTGAAACCCATCATTTCACTTCTCAGTCCAGTGGCACCAAGACTTTCTGTGTGAAGTTGAATGGCCTTATAGAGTATGGACTGGATTTACCCTCAGGCAAAAAACACACCTAAAACAAATTTCACCCAAATCTCTTCCCCCTTTTCAAAAGTCAGTTTCCCCTAAGCTCAGCGTACTTGTGACCACCTTCTAATCATTTCAATATCTGTAGTATTCTAAAACTGAGTCAGGAAGAAATAGAAGATTTAAACAGACTAATTAGCAGCAATGAGATTAAATGGATAATCAAAACACTTGCAACAAACAAAGGTCTGGGCCAGATGGCTTCAGAGACAAATTCTACCAATCATGCAAATAAGAATTAATAGTTATTTTTCTCGAACTATTCCAAAAAATAGAAGAGGAAGGAAAGCTTCCAAATTCATTCTATGAGGCTAGCATTACCCTGAACACAAACTAGATAAAGACTCTATAACAAAAGAAAACAAGCCAATATCTTTGGTGAACAGAGCTGCAAAAATCCTCAACAAAATATTAGCAAACTGATCCAACAATACATTAAAAAAAATTCATTCAACCTGATTAAGTGGGATTTATCCCAGGGATGCAAGTGCTGTTCAATATTTGTAAATCAATCAATGTGATACATCACGTTAATCAGACTTTATAATTTTCATCTAGTCAAGTACTCTCTCACTTGCTGCTGGACTTGAGCATCATATCTTTCTTTCATTGACTACATTGAGTCTGATTCTTAGATATTGTTTAAAAGTTTCTATTATCTATTGCTTAGCAAATTACCTCAACTTTTAGCAGCTTAAAATAACAAACATGAATTCTCAAAAAGGCTCTATGGGTCTTGCATTCAGTGCTCAGTGTCTCAGTGTCTCTCCCAGGGCTGAACTGAAGGGCTGGCTGGGACTGGAGCCATCTCAAGGTTCAAGAGAGGAAGTGGCTCACTTAAATAGCTAGTGGCAGGACATGGTTAACCACTACAGAGTGAAGACAGTCCTTCCCTGTCGCATGGTACTCCCCGTAGAGCAGATCAGAAGATGGCAACTGACTTCCCTCACAGTGAGCATAGCAGAGAGTAGCCAAAAATGACATGGGTAGCTGAGAAAGAAGTCACACTCTTCCTGCCTCCTAATCCCACTAGGGAATCACATCCCCTTTACCACAATTTGGTCACTAGAAAAAAGTCTCTGAATCCAGCCAGACTCAGGAAACATCTATTATAAAAGGGTAAGGATATAAGGAGCCAGCTCAAGTTTATATACCAACAAAGTCTTTTATCTCAATCATTTTCATGTCTGTTTCTCTTTTCTATATTTTGTCTTGATTTTCTACTAGTTGGTCTTTTTAAATTCATGACTGTGCATGATATACTATAGATAGGAGTTTAGAGATAATTTTTGGTCTAAGATGATGTTTTTCTCTCTCACAATATTCATCTACTTGCCATGTATGCCTAGGAACCTGTGTGACCTTTACCAGTTAGAGAGTCCAGTGTTAGCAGTTTGCTTTGTTACGAGGGCTGAACTACATTCAGTACACACTTAGTCTCTGGATATGGTGTTCAGAGTTCCCTCGCAAAGCTTCTGAACTTTAGTTAGGTCTTACTTCCTTGAGATTGCAACCCCTGTGTCCATGAGTTTGCAGAAAGCTTCTACATAGCTCAGTAATCTCTAAACCCCCTCTCTTAGAATGGTCAGAAATCCTAAGGCAAAAAGCAGTTCATGCCATATTTTAACATCCAAAGTGTCTGACACACCCAAACTGTCATGAATCCTAATCAAATGTACGGGAAGAAAACACAAATGATAAAAAAAGAAAAAAATCTTACTAACCTACCTATATAATATTATTTTTCCACTCTATTCTTTAATATTCTCTTGTGAATTTAGTGACTTGGAAGAATCATAGGAGGGTAACACTGGGACTGGGATTTTAAAGTGGGGACATTCTTAGGTGAAATTAAAAAGCAGATTATATTGGAGAAGATGCTGTTAAAAGTATATACTGAGAACATTAAACTTTTAAGAGTTTATCTGAGCATACACAGATTTCATTCGAGTAGTCCCGAACCAAACATGGTTAGGAGCCCTCTACTGACAGGAGCTGATGGGGAAGGGGGCTCAAAGAAGAGATGGGGGAGCAAAGCAATGTCCTCATTTGCTTGGCCATACCTTCAGCATTTGCCCTCGTTGGGAAAGCCCGATTAGCTGGCTGTCTGTGATTGGTTTTCTTGGGTTTTGTTCTCTGGGATTTAGTGCACTGACTGGCTGAGATTTTGGCTGGCTTACATAGGCTACCGCACATCAGAGCCACCTTCTCCACTGGCCAACGTGTTTAATTGTGTTAACAACAGAGAGGCAGAAACTGTATTGTCCAGGACAGAGAAAGTAAAGCCAAAATAAGGAACACTTATAAGTAAATTCATGAGGGGCATCTGGTGGCTCAGTCAGTTAAGTGTCAGACTCTTGATTTCAGCTAAGGTCATGATCTCAGAGTTGTGGGATTGAGCCCTGCATTGAGCTCCTCACTCAGCATGGAGTCTGCTCGAGATTCTCTCTCCCTCTGCCCTTCTCCCCACCCACCTGCTCATGTGCATATACTCTCTCTCTCTCGTAAGGAAAAAAAAAAAAAAAGGAAATTTATGGGTTCAGTGCATTAAGTAAACCATCCACTCAGGTGAGAGCAAGATGGTGTCGCTTGCATCATGCAGAGGCCTGTGTTAGCAATGATGCAAGCTAGTAAGCTACCAGAGGTGTTGCTGAGACAAGCACTGGCTGAGGACACCCCAGAACTGATACATAGCAGGAGAGGAGGGCTTCAGGGACCCAAAACTGATTACATCCCTTTATAAAGGGGAGGATTTGAGCAGCAAGCTGTCAGAGCCTCAGACCTGACCCCTCTATCTGACCACTTCTAAAGGGCAGCTGCTGCTGAAGGCTCTGCCTGATGGAGCTCTGAACAGAACGAGACCTTTCCCTGTTTCCAGGTCAGAAGCTGCCAGTGTGGAGAGCTGTCCTGGACCAACCAAAGCCTATGCCCACCTCGTGCCCACAGACTGACTTTGCATTTGGTTCCTTCCCTTCCAACCGGTTATCTTGCTTGCTGTGTGTTTTTTCTTCTGTCCTGCTTTGTGGGCTGTGTAAGAAGCCAGGTGTAATCAGGTGGTGAAACACCACTCAGTTTGGAATCCTGAACTGCTTTCTTGTCGTGTCAGCCTTGCTCTATCACTGAAGAAGGTGGATACTGTGGAAAGACACAACCCCATCGCGAGCCTTCATAACACTCACTCATTCCCACTCATTCATTCATGCAATGAGCTGCTCCTGATTGCCTAGTTTGCGTCAGACACCCCAAGGTCTGACCTACACAGAGGTAAATGAAATACCTGGAATCCTTGGATTAATGAAGCTTATATTTTAGTGGGACACATGAATCACAGTCTATGGAGGCTAACATACTGAATTCTGGGTACAGAAGTTTCATTTTATCTTTCCTTACTTTTCCTCTTACTGTTTTTTCATTTCTAATCATGATAAGGCATAAAGTTAGTCCACATGGCTTAAGTGCTGTATTTTTCTGTCTTCAGATATAGATAATTGCATCCTATACACTGTACATAGCAAATTATTTACTCTTTTATGAAATTCTATTATTTTTCCTGTTACTATTTTTCCAGTACTTCTAACAAACTATAAACAATGCCAAATGGAAGAATATATTTTCTACTTTTGTAGTATCCTCTATGTGAATGGTAATTCTCTGTATATAGTATTTGCTCGATAAACCCTGCCATCTCTTTTGGCAGGCACAGCCTTTTGAAGGAATTGAGGGGCAAGAAAAATGGTATCTCTCAGTGTTTCTCAATGTTCTTTTGGTTATGATGCATTGAAAGCTGCCTATAATTCTTCCTTTTCAAAAATACAACCACTTGTTTTAAAATTCAGGTAAGGTCTGTATTTGAATGATGGTAATCGTTCTTATTTATTAAAAGGCAAAATGTTTGCAAACTTTGAAAATTCACTCAGAGCAACACATTTTTTGTGACACATTTCAAAAATAATCTGGACATTCTCATGTCTTAAAGTACTGAAATTCAGAATCTGTGAACCATATAGTACAGTGTCATACTTTTCTCCCTTTGTTTTTATATGAAGCTTTTTTTTTTTTTTAAAGATTTTATTTATTTATTTGACAGAGAGAAATCACAGGTAGATGGAGAGGCAGGCAGAGAGAGAGGGGGAAGCAGGCTCCCTGCCGAGCAGAGAGCCCGATGCGGGACTCGATCCCAGGACCCTGAGATCATGACCTGAGCCGAAGGCAGCGGCTTAACCCACTGAGCCACCCAGGCGCCCCTTATATGAAGCTTTTATTTCAATAATATATTTTACTCATAAATAGGAGCATCTATCATTTTTATTCAAAACCCCACTATATTGATTCAACTGATTGATTCAATGCCTTAGTAATGCGCTCTTTTCTCTGAGAGAAGTTCCTATTAACTGTAAGGTGAATATGAGAGGAACAAATTTAACCAAGGGAATAAAATGTGTTCTTCCAACCTATTTAATTAGCAGTGGGTCAAGAAGATCCACCGTCTGGTAAACATTTTAAAAATCTATTTATTTTTATCATCTGAAGCTTAAAGGTATATTCTGTAATATTTATGATGTGATCATTAAAAGTCTTTGTACATTCAAGTCCTCAGAGTCCCTGTAACTCTATTCAGCATTATGCAGTAACATTTTATTGGACATAATTGGTATTCTTCCCGTAGAGGGGGCAGGAATTACCAATGCAGTCATAGTTGAGATGGTCCCTAAGTAAATATTTTACATCATGTTAGCCAAATATATTTCAGATATGAATCAGCTCATTACAAATGGCCATGTTTTTTCAGCAAATGTGTATTATTTGCTGAGTATCTACTATGTACAAAGGTGCATTTTGGACTGCAGAGCTAGTTCTGCTAAGAAGACTCTAGTTTTGTAACCTGAAGGAATTCAAAATAAAGACCATGATTCAGACTCAAAGAATCAACAGGTACATGAACAGAAATGTTATCCTAGAAGTTTAAAGCAACTGTTGAGGAAGCTGTATACGTTTTTACCACAAAAGTCAGCATACACTACACAAAGAGAATTCTGGCCTTGGCTTCAAAAGATGAAGGAGGTGTTCACTCATGGACAGAAGTAAAGTGCAGTCTTCCTTCAGTGAAAACAGCACACAGAGTTGAAAAAACAAACAGCATATGGGGTAAGTGGAACCATGAAGCTGTGCCATGGAAGACAGGATAAGAAAATAATGAGAACACCAGGGCTATCATGAAATTTCGAGAGCCTGAATCTTGGGCTACGAGAAAAAAAATAATTAGAGGAGCTTTTGAAGGTTTTTGAACAAGAGGATGACGTGATCCTAACTGAACTGTAGGAAGCTGACTACGGTGGCCACACCCATTCTCATGGCCCTGGTGAGACCCGAAGGTCAGTATATAGTATTTGGTCACGGAAGGACGTCCAGGACACCCTCACACTAAGAAAGTGGCTGTGAAGTGGAAGAGACATTTTCTTTGGAAATGAAGTCACAAAAGTATCTATAGTCTATAATGCAATAAAACTAAACCCTCTTTTCCCCTTAAATGAGTGAAATTTCTCCATAAATGGCTTCTCCTCTGTCCCTTCATACTCTGTCAACAGAAAACCACATTATTTGACCTTCATCATCAAGCATGTGTGATGAAAGCATTGTCAGCCCCAGTCTGAGTTTTCTCACTGAACTCCTGTCGGGTGTCTCGGCACCAAAGAGCACAACATGTGGCAGCTTAGCCCCAAGCAGGTCATCCTCAATGGGATTCTAATCTTTGGACCACTGGGGGTATCACAAAATAATTAGCACTGTGGGATCTGCCTGAATAAAATCCAACTAAATAAATCTGCTTCTGCTATTATGTGAATTGTTACCATATTAGTACCTGCTATAGTATGAATGCTCACATCCTCCCAAAAGAAGTATGCTGATGCTATCCCAGATGCTATTGGGAGGTGATGTTTGGGAGCTACTTAGGTCAGTGGTAGCTTTGGAAGTCTTTTTTAATCATTTAATTAATGTATTATCTGAGTATTGAAAAAAAAGAAAAAGAAGTAATAATAAATATTCCAACTCAAGACTATGGGCCAGACAGAGTTTGATGTTCTCTCCTTGAGTGATTCCTCTTACTCTCAAAACTATTTACTGAATGTGAACTATAATTATACCCATTTTGCAGTTAAATTGAAGCATACAGAAATGTAATTATTGCTACAAATCCCAATGCAAGTCACTGGCAAAGCCACCCAGGAACCAGGACCTTTCTGTTGCTGAACTTTAGACTCTTAAGCACTTCTTGATGGTACATTTTCTAATACTGGATTATCTCCACACAGAGACCTAATGTCACTGCTACCCACTGCGATATTCACACACCTACTATACACACTTCTATGAAAATAATTTAAGTAACACCTCTAACTTTACTGTGACAATCCATTGCCAAAGGAATTCTGAAGTGTTATCATTCTTGCTGCATAAAGATACATGCGACTTTGATGATAAAGACACTGATGGTGACAAGAACACAAGTCAGCACTTACTGAACAGTTACCGCATTCTAGAGTCTGTCTTATATGGGTCCCCATGTAAGTCCCCATATAATATGGTTAAAACATACAGAAGCAGGAAAGAGAAAGTTGTGTAAGAATATGAATGTTTTGTCTCTGTATGGAACCCATTCCTTCAACAAATTCACCTGCGTAACCCATTCAACTCATTCTCACATTTCAGCCCAGAAGTCACTGCCCCAAATCGACTGTCAGGCCCCATGTCAGTGATCACCAACGGGTGGCAATGACCCCATCTCTATGAAAACACATACGTTTTCACTACCTGTGGACTGTGGATGCTCAAGGCCAGGGATGCTCACCATCTTGTCTTGCTCCGATAGACCCTCTACAGATACAGCAACTCCATAAACTGAGTGAATGAAAGAACAGACGAACTAATTATTGGGACTCAGGTTCTCTGCCCAACACATCCGCTGGTTTTCAAATAAGATGGAATATCTCAACGAAAGTAATTCCCATCCATTCAGCGTTGCTGGTGATCTGACCACATTTAAGGAGTCTGTCTGTGATCCTACCAGCGGTGGTCAATGGTTCCTACCCCTGCTGACAATCACCCACTCCATCATGATGTGCAGTTCCCATTTCCACTTTTGTGACTCGAGGCTAAAGCCTCGCAAGCAATCAGCTCCTATAAAAGTACATTCCCACCCACAAATCCACAAAGTGAAATGAGCTTTAGTAAAAACAAGCCCTTGGGAATATGCAGAATCTCAATCACAAAATAAAAAATAAATGTTTTCTTTGAAATATAAACTCATTATAGTTGAGTAGCAAACTCATTTTCTTCCATACGTTAAGCTAACATCATAATTTAGAATTTCAGAATTTCAAAAGCTCCTTTTACAGATGGAGAAATCAGTACCATCAATGAAAATAAGAGGAAAGAATGTTTTCAAAGAATGGGGCTTTTCTGTAATTCCCCCAGGAGCCAGGATCAGTTTAATGGTATGCAAATTGAGTAAATCCCTTGAAATGGTTTCCTTCTTCATACATCTTTCCTGAGAGTTAAGCTGCAAAGAATCAATACGACCTCTAGAAGGTCACAGGGCAAAATTACAAAACAAAATAACCAACCTCCCCAGGCAGTGAGGCGATTTTCTCTTCCTTCTGTGATCTTCCTCATTTACAGTGTCTCCCATTTGGTATGTTGAGGCACTCTAAAAGACCCACAGTTTCCCACAAGTGCACTGCCTAAACACAGTGCTTTCACCTGCTTACTATCATTATAAATCCCTTGAGTGGCAAAATAAACCTGTAAATGTATGGAAACAGCTATTATTTCCATGTGACCAGTGAGTGAACCTGAGAAAGGTGATACCAATTGTACTGACAACACACGCACAACAGAAAATCTCTGCAAGCTGAAACTGAGAGACTAATAAGGTGATTTAATAGCATTTTTTCAACTGTAAGACATGTTACAAATGTGAATATTCTTTTTTTTTGTCTTTTAAAGATTTTATTTATTTATTTATTTGACAGACAGAGATCACAAGTAGGCTCCCGGCTGAGCAGAGAGCCCAAGAGGGGGCTCAATCCCAGGATCCTGGGATCATGACCCAAGCAGAAGGCAGAGGCTTTAGCCTACCGAGCCACCCAGGTGCTCCCAGAATATTATTATTATAGTACTCATGTTAGAAATATTTTCAAACTTGAATTATATATTTTTAAATAAACTCTAATTTTGTACCTCCATTTTATTTTATTGTTATTTGTGCAAATACAGAGTATATTTAAACTCCTTTTGTAAAAGGTGCTTACACAACTATAGTCAGAGACAAATCTATAGATTAGTAACAACCAAAATGATCAAAATAGTAAAATTCTAATTAATAACTATAATTAAATATAATGGATGATACTGGGTTAGAAATAAATTGCTGATTTTGCTTTTAAACTAGAAATATGATGTGCCATGTCTTACAATATACATAATCTATTTTTCCCTCTTTTCCTTCAATGATACTTATGTATAATGTTTACAAACTATATTGTAAATACAGACTTGAAAATGTTAAAGCTTTGTTTTCTGATGATAGATAATCAGCCTTTGTATTTATTCAACTTTCCACTAATAAGCATTTGCCACTTCAAGGGTATGCCATTTGATTATTATAATGTTACCTCATTACCTTCAATATAAGATTAACCATGCAGTTTAATGAGCTCTGAATTGAAGGAGCATGTAATGCAATCATTGTTAGAACAGAGAAATACTTCTGATATATTTACTGCTACTTCATAAGAGGACTGTTTGGTCCATGCAAATATCTTCAACTATGAGAAGGGACCTGCTCATGACGTGAGTACACTGCGGGCTCTAGTTCTGAATTCTGCAGGCTGCACTGGAGTGTGCTGTGGGATAACCCAGTTCCCTGGCAAAATCTGGGTGCAAAAGGCACTAGATTGGGCTTTTACTTGTCAAAAATAGGATCATACAGAAATATTAATCATGAAATCTTAGCAATCTTCAGTTGCACAATGGCTAATATGATGTCAAACTTTATTCTAGTATTTTTAAAGACAATTACTCAACATACCCTTTTTGTTTTAAAGACAAAAACCCAACATACAACAATCTGAGAATCAAGACTCCCAAGAGCATTTCTAAACATGCCTATGTCCCTCCGTTTGAAAAATTCTGCCATTCTGTCTCCTAGCAGAATCCATTAAACAATTTAGAAGGGGAAAAAAGTAATATTAGTTTGTCATCAACATCATCATTTCTAAAATTATAATTTCCTGGTGAGTATGCTGTTCTTGAGAGTTCTAAATTCAGAAAAATGACATTTTCTTCTTCTTGAAGAACTGATTTTCCCTTAAATGAATTGATTCATTGCTACTTCTAAATGTATATATTACCCAGAAACATCTTTATTATAACTTTAATACTGATGCTCATGCAAGAAATCGGTGACCAACACATTACAAACCACCTGGAGAGTGAAAGATCAAAGTGCAGGAGTTTCTCTTTTCTTCCATAAGGTGGATGCTTCAAGAATCATGTAATTTGAAGATATGGTCCTTGAAATAAAGTGTTTTGGAAATAAATACATACACACATTAATAGATAAATCTTCTCATAGGAATATCATAATTCAATAAAGTGAGCTTTCCAAGAAAACAATTTCACTTCCTGGCTATTCTTTTTGAAATCTAAGGCAGAAGACTTATCTGATAATTTTTAAGAGAAAGAAGGGCAGTAAGTTGAATGAGCACCTAAAGCTTATTAAGGACACACTGGGTAAATATTTCTAAAGTTTATAGAAACTGACTTTGGACAGATGATTGATCAAACATATGTTAAGTATGCTCTGCTTTTAAAAACAAGTATTACAAAATGAAAACGTTATTTAAAATTATGATATATAAATATTACCAAGGCAGAAAGCATCAAGAAATAAAATAATGAGAGAAATCTAATACATTTAACTTCTATGCTCTTTAGGATGGTTGTAACATGATGAATATTTTCAAGTGGGGACTTTACGGATTAGTGAGTCAAGACGTTTCAACCAGGTAAGTATGGACATGACGAGAGACAAGGTTTTAGTTGCCTTTCTGTTTTTCAGTTGTTTCTTCAGTAGAGTCTGACAAAATTTTCTACCAGTAACCAGAGAAGCTAATTAAAGTATTTTCTTTCTCTTAAGCTCTAATCTGTATTCACTGTCTAGCTATTTCTAGTACATGGTATTTCCCAATTTCTTAATCTTAAAAAAGGAAGACAAATCTATCTCAGAGAGTTGTAGGAATTAATGGAGATACCATACATAAAATATTTGTCGGCGATCTTGGCACAGATTTAGAACACAAGATGACCATGATAGGAATGTTCCTACAATTTGATGATAGCAGTTCACTTGGAAGGGCTGAGCTCAATCATACAGCTTTTCTTTATGTGTTTGAAAGTCTCAGGCAACTATGTTACATTAACAGACTTCAGGAATGGTATTAGTTCTTTAGGCAGACATATTTTACCTGATCTTAAATTGTGTTCCTGCTATAGGTACCATTTCTCTCAATTTTGGCTGTTTGGGGAAAGTAAAAACTCACCTGAGAAGTGTGTCTGTTTTGGAGAAGGGAAATGGGGAGAAAAGGAGGAGAGGAAAGGCCCAGAAAAGGGAGGTCTGAGAAGAGATCAGGGGAAGAAGAGCAATAAGCCCACCCCACAGGGAAGGCCTGCTCGGGAGGTGGGAGGTCTTCTGTTATGAAGCATCAGGTCTGGGAACTGGGCAGCTCTGCAGGGTTGGGCCCAGGTGGGCAGGCCTCCTGAGAGAGTCTCAGGCCTCTCTGACATTACTGAAGACTCCACCCTTTCCCCTGGCAGACCCAGCACAGTTGCTCGACCACTGCACAGCCACGCAGCCTCTTCTAAACTCTGTGTCTCAGGGCTGTGCAGACCACCGGGAGACCTGCATCTGAAAGTGTGGCTGAGTCACTGCTAAGACCTCTGCAGAAGTTCATAGGAAGGGTCCTCAACAGGCCGAACTTATGTGGGTGTATGAAAATCAAACTCGTCTCTTCTCGTGATTATCTTCAAACACATTTGTAAGACTTCCTTCCTTGCTTGCCTCCAGATAATGAGAAAATCCTCTTAACTTTTCAGTACTTGCAGATGTTACAAGTCTGATACTGTGAGATTAAAAAGTCCAAACCAGGACTTTCCTCCTGAGCGGTAGCATCATCCCAAGGGGAGCCTCCCCGGAGAGCAGCCAGCCATCTAGGCTGGCACTGTGGGCCCTACGCCCCAGGCTCCACGATGCCCCAGCTTCCTGCTCCCAGGCTATCCATGTCCCCGCAGAGCCAGCTCCCGGCAGCCGGAGGATTGAGCTCCTGTCTCCTTGCTGACCAGCCTCTGGGGCTCACTCTCAGTGCTCTGAGTCCTCTCTGTGGTCCCTGCACATAGGGTCGTCTGTGCCCCTCCAACTGGGCATGAGAACCAGTTTGTCACTCCTCCCACGCCGGCGACCCTGGCACTCTCTCCTGCCGCATCTGCTTCCTGCCTCCCAGAGAAGAAAGTCTCCTGCTTTTCAAGGTTTATGGGATTAGAGTGGGCCTTCTCAGGTATTCCAGGAAAATCTTCTTAATTCAAACCATGTAATATAGTCACAGGCTTTGGACTCAGTCTTCAGCATCATTGTGAGACCATATTCTGCCTATAGTGAACCTTGATTAAAACTTGCTCCAACTTCTCTTATTTTCATCCTTTCCCCAGCTCAGGTCACCCCATAATTCCACATCCGGGGTACAGTGCTTCTTTCCTCTCCCACTTTGTCTATCTCAACTCTTTCTGAAGCTTCCAGCTTTTCTGGTTTCCCTGTCTCCTTCTCTCTCTGTCTCCATCTCTCTTTCTCCTTCTCCCCATTTCCTTCTCTCTCCCTCCCTCTCCCTTTTGGTCTCCCCCCCCCCCCCCCCATTTCTCTCTCTCTCTGTCTCCTTCTCTCTCTCTCCCTCTCTCTCACAAATATACACAATGTGTTTACAACTTTTTTCTGCTCCCAGAGCATTTGCCCCTAGTTCATCTCAGATTACATTTCCCTACATCCCATGGGCAGATATCACGAGGAACACAGGTGTCGCTGAGCAGGTTGTGTTTCTGGTTTGTGGTCTGGAGAGAGAACGCACACTTGGGAATCATGAGGTAGAGGTTTAGTAACAGGGTTTCAGGAAGGACTTATTATCCCAGGGTTTAAGTTTCTGTTAGGGGACTTGGGAGAGGTTTAAGGAAACCGGGCCTCACTCTGGACTAGGATTTGCTGGGAGGTGCTGAACTTGACCTGCATGACTGGTGTCTCCACCTGTCTGGGCTGCTCTAACAAGACCCTGCACACTGTGAGGCTCAGGAGCAGCTGGAATGCATTGCTTCCAGTTCTGGGGCTATCCGTCCAAGATCGGGGGCCAGCGTGGGTGGGCAGGGCTCACTTCTCCTGGTATCCTCTCATGACAGCAAGAGGCATGGAGATCTGTGGGGTCCCTTTTACAAGGAGTCCACTCTCCTGGATCACCCTGTAAAGGCCCCACCTCCTAATACCTTCACTTTGGGGCTTAAAATCTCAACGTAGGAATTTTGGGAAGACACAGACATTTAGATCACAGCAATTGGGTTATGTATCTTAATAAACACTCTCTACAGGGCAGTCTGGAGCAAAGCTCAGTTTGTGAATGGCAAAGAAGCCACGGCCACTCACTTTAGCAGGAAGAGTGGGCTATTTGGTATTTTGTGTGGTGGACAATATTCCTTTTTATCTGTGCTCAGTCATGACAACACAGGGCTCTTGCTTTGTCTGAACCCCTCTGGGTCAGTAACTGTGCCTGCTGAGGTTGGTGTCCATGCGTTAACAGAAGAACACAGCCCTGACCACGAGTGCCAGGCCAGCTCACAGGAACATCAAAACCTGCTTGTCTCTCTCCCCTCTGATTAGTTGAAGTCTCTTTTCCACTAAAGTAACAGACCTCTTGCATTAGAGGATTCATCGTTATTATACCTAAAGAACTTGCCACAGCACCAGATCTGTAATGGAGACACAATAAATATCTGTTGAGTGAATAACTTATATAACCAAAAATGTGACTAGTATTTTTTTTAAAAAAACATCTATAAGGAATAGTCATTCACTTATTGAGTGTTTACTTTTTGTATGGACTGGTTTAAAGATATAATCCATCAATAATGCACTCTTTATTAAAAATAAATGTGGACTCTGAAATAATTTTTCTTAATAGTAGAAGCTGGTTTAAATCAAATATGTTATGAAGGACATCAACTTAATTACAATTTCTTTTTTTTAACAAGTTTTTATATTTTTTTATAGATTTTATTTATTTATTTGACAGGCAGAGATCACAAGTAGGTAGACAGTCAGACAGAGAGAGAGGAAGAAGCAGGCTCCCTGCTGAGCAGAGAGCCCGTGACCTGAGCCGAAGGCAGAGGCTTTAACCCACTGAGCCACCCAGGTACCCCAACTTAATTACAATTTCTGATTGCAGTTTAGGCAGCAGCTTTCTAAAGAAAATGGAACTGACGGTATTTTTGCCAGTTGGCATGTCTGGCAATGTTTCCTTCCACACGACAGTTAGGACACCTTGTCCTCAATAGGCCCTATGGTGACCACGC
Organism: Mustela nigripes; assembly: GCF_022355385.1. Classification (NCBI taxonomy): domain Eukaryota; kingdom Metazoa; phylum Chordata; class Mammalia; order Carnivora; family Mustelidae; genus Mustela; species Mustela nigripes. The sequence goes on from NC_081560.1 coordinate 123,728,665, forward strand.
TCAAGCCAAGGACATTGCTCAGGAAATTGAGCATAGCCACTCGTTGGCAGGGTCCTGGGCGCAAGCATATGGTGGAGATTCTGTGAGGACAATACTGCATATACATCCATGGTCCTCTATCCCCTTGCCAGTACAGCCATGGCCCTCTGTCCCCTCGCCAGTATAGGCACGACCCTCCATCCCCTCGCCAGTACAACCACAGCCCTCTGTCCCCTCACCAGTGCCCCATGGACAGCTAAGACCAGGCAGTGCAGCCTCAGAGTGCTGCTTAACTCAGGACGTGTCTGAGCACAACATCACCAGCCTTCTACACCCACATGAAATACTGCTCTGCTACAGGTCTTGGACAGCTAAGCATCCCTCCCCAAATCCAGCCCATGGGCCTCTCTGAGAAATAAATTTAGAGGTTTCTAAAATGTATTTTTTAATCTTAACATATCAGAAAAATGCAGTGCATGTGTATGATGGTGGGGGGCTCAGGCAATTCGCACTCATAAATAATGCATTCTTCCCATACTGTGCATATGTGAAAGGCTAGTTCAGCTCCTGAGGAAAAACGCTTCGGGTAAAGGGCAGACACACTGAACAACTTTCTACAAGAGTGAGGGAGATGATGAGCCCTGGGGTGTACAAGAGCAGCTGATACGAGGATGCAAGGCCACCAGGCAGGAGAAACTATGTGATGAAAATTCTGTAATTGAAGAGATGTCCTCATGCCCCTCCCCCTTAAGCTTGAAGGATGCAGTATCGACCCCACACACTGACGTGAGATGAGAGCTGAGAGACACCGCACTGGTTCCACCACTGAGGGAAAACGAAGGCTGAGAAATCTTGTCTGGCTACAGCCCTGCCCTTGGGACCCTCTTCAGAAAGCCAGATAACCATCCCATGTCATCAGTGTGGCCGGAGCCCTCAGAGATACATGAGCCCAAGGGGACAATGGGCAGACCCTCAGGGAGCCCTCAGAGCTCCATGAGCACAGAGAGACAATGGGCAGACCCCCAGGGAGCCCTCAGAAGCTCCAGGAGCACAGAGGGACAATGGGCAGACCCTGCTTACACACACGCCATGCTCTGCCAAGAGCACTGGTCAAAGAGACACAAGAGGGGACCGACATTCATTCTCCACTCTGCTCACCAGACCCTAATGTGACCGAGCATGGCAGACTCCTCTCTTATTACTCCCATGGGGAGCAACTATATCCTCAGGAAGCATGAGATGAAAGTCTATCCTCACAAAGCACCTTTTTATAACTTGTACCAAGGGGTCATATGTGCTTTGAGAGTCCATGGGAAAGGGAAATGTGGTCAGATGCAGTTATATTAGTCTTTCAATAGCTGGTAAACAAAGCTGATCTTGGTCTATTTCAGAAGGCACAAAAAAACAGGTGGACTCGTGCAGGGGCCAGGGGCCATCCGGATGAGTGTGACACTGCAGGACTCAAGAGTCTTCCTTCCACCCACTGCAAAAGAGTATGTCAGATCCAGGCCATGACCTCACTCAGACACCAGCACCCTGGACTCACTGGTGCCTTGGCTCACTATCCCGACTTCAGCTTCATTCAACACCTGACTTTCACTATACATTTATGGGCTCCCTGTTGAGCTGACTGACGGTCCCAAGTCACAGATCTGTATTTCCTCCTGCATAATTAGCTCCTGCACCATCATCAGCTCTTGCACTATTACCTTCTGTATTATCACCTGCATTCATGAAACTATGAATGCCAGTATATAAAAGAATGGAAGAGCATTCCCTATAAAAATTACACAGACCTTGCGGCCAAAGCCATGATTTAGAGTCCTCTGGCCTTGCTAGAAATTTCTCTTTTGTATCTGAATGCTGGACATTTTGAGGTTTCTGGAGGTAAACAGAGTGCTTTGGGTAGCAAGTAATTGCTCATTTCCTCTTACTCTATATCCTTTTCTGGGTAGTCCTGACCATGACCTTCATTGCCCATACTACTACAGCTCCTAAGTGTTTATTTCTAACTCTGATCCATCGTTTAAGAATGACAAACCTGCGGTTCCCGCTCCTTCCTAAAGATCATTCTCTGATGGGCAGAGTCACCTTCCGTGCAATGCCCCTCGAATCTGATTCCCTTCCATCATCACTCAAAGAAAGCTTCCTTCTACTTCTGCCCTCCCAAACTGGTTTTATGTGACTTTATCCACTCAGAATGACCTGCCCTCCATCCACATTAACATCCAAAGCTTGTAAAACATGGCATCTCTTATCAATCCTACTGCTTATCATGTGGCTCCTATTCCCACTGACCTCTGTGTGGTGTGTGTGTGGTTACTGCCTTCAGACCTCCCCCTCGAGAATGTGTCAGCTTTAACTGATTACACAGCCCTGAGGCTTGTCACAGCCTTCAGATCGCATGCAAATGTGATCCTCTAAAAGACCTTTCCGAGTCCCCATACAAATGTCACTTTTCCGTGCTTCCTATCTTTTCCTTGCCCCATCTCCTACAGCACAACGATGTGTCTTATGTATCACTGACTTGGTCCTGAATCAAGCCCATGACAGAGCGGGACTCGGCTGGTGACTAGAACAGGATCCAGTGCCAATCCCGCAGGCAGGACAGACCACCCCTCAGCCGCTCAGTCCACCTCTGCCCCTCAGCATCATTTTCAGCTGGAGATTTAACCTTTACATTCTATTACCTTTCTTGCTTTCTTTCAAATGTCAAAATGTATCAGGAAAAGCAAAAATCATGTATAATTAAAACTGTTAGGAGGTATTTTTGAAAAATACAAGTTATTTTCACAATAAAATAATAAAGTAATGGCAGAAGTGGGGTTGATATTTCAGAAAAGGCATATTAAAGGGAAAAGAAAAAAACGAGAGTATCAGACTTACAAGTACATGTTAAGTTGTCATGTAGAAGAAGTAAAGAGACCTAGAGGAGACAAAATTCAGCTTACAAGGTTTTGCTCCTTGAAATTGTACTGCACCATTTCACAGGAAAATGGGCTGCTAGAAATTCAACACATAACTTATCATCTTCACTTCTATTTATATTTGGAATCTTATAGCACATACCATCTATTTCCAAGGAAGTTCATCTCCCTGTTAGATGCATATGTTTGCCATGAAAACAAGCAGATGCCACACACAAGCAGTAACCACACACACACCATCAATTTAGTTTATGTCCTAAAACTAGATACGAAAACTGAAAAAGTACCCATCAGACACCACTCACAAATGGAAACTGATATATGTTTCCATTTATAATGTATTTTCTGAACTCCTTCAACAGACCACTTGTGAAATTACTCTCTCAGGCTGATCATCACAGAAGTTAACGGACCACTCAGGACCACCAGAGAAATAGAATATAAAAATGCTTTACTGATACTAAATCTTGCTTTTCACATGTTTGCCATTAATCAAATTTATTTGCTTATGGGATTTTTTTTTTTTTTTATGGAAGACCTAATACACTTTTAGATGGTTTACTTGTTTTCATGTATGGAATTAACAATTTATTTTCTTAAATACTTACAGGTCTTAGGCCAGCCTTTTTTATAGCTCTAACTGTTCTAAATTGAGTTAACTGCAAACACACACACACACACACACACACACGCAGACACATATGTATATGTATGTATGGAGGTCACCAGGAACTCATTTAAAAATTCAATTTTTTCCAGAGGCTTTTTTAAAATTGACAATTGCTCTTTTAAAATTTTAGCTTTCTCTCATAAGTAGAAATATTTATCATTAGAAAAATTAGGCATTATAGTTAAGCATAAAAAGAAATTAATTAAAAGTTTGCTCTTACTTTCAGACTTTGTTTACTGAACATATATGAAATAAAACTGAACCATACCAAATACTCATTTTTGAAACCTGTTTTTCTTACAGAACAACACATGAAGAAAATAATTTAATGTCAATTTATCTTCATTTAAAAAACAAATTTTAAAGGTCTGTTTGGGAACAACAACAACAAAAAAGGTAATTGCATTAAAATACCTGAATAATGTGAGTCATCATATAACCCTTTATATTGAAATGAAGATATTTTAATGGATTCCTGGTAAATGTAATTTATACTTAGGATTCATGATTCAGAGTGTTAACATTTTTATTTGGAAATTATTTTTAATTACTTTGCAGAATAAGAAAATTTCCTTAGAGGAACTAAGCCCAAACAAAGACCCTGAAGTCCCAGGCCTGCTGCTCAGCTTGGGAAATGCTCAGGAAGCACATTGTGACCTCCCCTGTGTCAGCATTTGTCCTGGGCTCAGCAACTCCTGTGTGTGAAAGGGCAAATGTGTATTCTACTGAAAGCTCAGTCTATGTCTAAAGTTTAAGTAGTTACTCAGAGTTCCACGGGAAAAACCATGACTACTTGTCAGGTACCTAGTTATTTTAGCCATGTACACACACACACACACACACACACACACACACGATTTATGATGACCAATGACATACTGAAGACTCAGCAGGTGTTCTAACTGACCCTATCTGTGTCTTTTCCCACACTACTCCCAAGCACTCTTCTTTGCCGTCAAACAAAGCAGTGCTCTGAACAAACTGTACATGACAGCCGGATCCCAGGGGCCTGGACTTGCTGACACCCAGGCCTCTGAGCTGTATCGTACCTCCAGAGAAAAGAGGGAGTACCTAGTCCTCACATATACTCCTTCTCTGCCTGAAAAATGCAAATATCTGTATGAAATTAAGAGCCACAACTCAAAGTACTTCAAAAGGTATTTGACTTCTTGGCACTATCAAAAGGAGTAAGCTATGAATTTGTTTTCTGTAATATTCAAACTCTCCCAACATCAAGCTCATATCACTGCCTGGTCCCTTCTATGTACCTTCCTCCAAGAATGTGAAAGCATTAGGAGATGAGCTTTTAGTTGGCAGTAAACCTCCTTTTGCATAACAGTATGTTCATTTGCTGAGCTACCTTTTCCTGTTTGTTTGTTTGAATCGTTATTCACTCTACAAATACATTGTGGATGGTTACTAACATCTTGGTAGAAGAGCAGTGGACATGTGACCCACACATCCAGCCTTTAATGTCAATCCTTGATTTCCTCCTGACAGTCGGACCCTGTCTTTCCTCTCCTTACAACATTTACTTTAGAAAACTTGTGGAGATAAATTCTTCCTATGCCCCTTTTTGATAGCCTCTTGCCTGTTTTAAAACACAGGACTGTGTTCTGCCAGGACCTGGGAGCCATCCCTTTGAAATGAGATTACCACAAAATATAGTGCCCCGTTCCCCAGTGTCTGTGGGAGGGTAGGAGCTGGAGTCCAGAAAACACCTATCAGCTCAGTGGTCCCATCACAAGGACCACTCCCCACTACTGTCCTCCAGGGCCTCCCCACCAGCCATGTTGTCCTGAAACAGATCTCCCTAAAAATGTCATGCTTTCTGTTTCAGCAGAGTTGAGTTCAATCACTCTTCTCAAACAATCCTCAGTGAAGCTTTCCTTCCTAATTAACTATTAGTGCAGTTCTCCTTCAACAGAAAATAGGAAAGGTCACTGTCCTTATGCAGTCTGCATTTCAGTGGAAAGAGACACAGTAAAACCTAAACCAATAAACACAATAATTTTGTATTGTCATAATGTTGTCAAGAAATTCATGGTGATAAGAGAAGTCTTGGTCCAAACATAAAATGGGTCACTCACTCATGTGATAAATTGAGAAGAGTGTAATTTATAAAGCGCTGGTTCAAAGCTGTGGTCGAGGAAACCACAATAGGTCAACTATGGAATTACTAGCAATTGCACAGGAGAGCCCAGACCTACAGAGACCAAAAGGAGAAACAGCAGGTAGAATTAGGAGATGGGTAGGAGAGTGACCAGTAGAGCAGATAACATGGTGGAGAGAATACATCCTCACAGGGCTCCCAGATTTTACTCTCCAACCTGTCTCCCACTTGCTGCAGGCGTCTCCACTGGCCAGACTCAACAGAGACCAGGAGCCCTGGAGGCCATCTTTAAATACTTCACACAGTCAAGCCAACAATATCCACTTTGTATAAGTTATTTAAGTCAATTTATACTATACTAATGTTATATTCTCCTTTAAGTGTATATTTACTGAATAATTTACATTACTCCAAGGCTATATCAGTTGATGTGAAAGCTAGGGAGGGAGCCTATTTACTTATTAAATGGAAGATAAGGTCTTCACCTAGAATAAACTACCCATTATTGTAAAATTACAAACACACGGCTGAGCACCATCCAGGAGAGTTCTCCTATAGATATGAGATCATGCTTCTGAGCACACAGTGCATGGGAGGGGGCTCTGTATTTGGAAGGAGGGAGAAATTCCTGAAAGAGATCTTATGCTAGAACTCCTTCCCATGCATTGAAGGACACTGGAACACTGGGTAAAGAAAATTAACACCCCAAACATACACAAGTTCAGAAAAGGACATTGTTTGGATTATAAGGCTAAAAACTTTTAATTTGATTCCATGGATAGTGGGCAACTAGTAAAATCTTTGGAAAAAACCCAAATGAGATATGTGTGTAAATGGAGTCACAGCTTCCGGGGTTAACCTGGGAGTGGAAGGTCAGTTAGGAGACCCTAAATTCCCTGTGAGAATTAATGACACTTGTGCATCATGAACTGTTATTAAACATCTAAGTCAGTCTTGTATTTTCTGTCCTCCTGTGCTAGGCAAGCTGAGTCATCCCTGTGATCTTAATAACACCTCTGCCAAATCAATACTTATATAGGCCCTAACCTCTCCTCAGAGCTGCTGACCTGAGTACCAAACCACTGATTTTGTCTCCTTAAATGTTCTGTAAGCATTCCCTACTGTATACATGCAAATGAGCACTCAGCCCCTATAACCAGTCCATCCTCACATCAAACCTCCATCCCCTAGTCTCCTGTGTTCCTCAAAATAACCTGTGAATATGTATGTTTTTAAAGCACACTGTTCTGTAATGTGTCAGTAGTGACCTGGCTGTTAGAACAGCAGAGTTGGCATTAGGAATATAAGGATGAAAATTTCTAATTTGTAAATTCTAAAACATTTCCCCATGGTCTCTCATTTTCCTAATCTTTTCTTTTATTAATCAACATAGATCATCTATTCACATGTAATGTTAATATATTTTTAACATGGTTATATCATGTTCAAATTGTGACCTGACTGGAACATAGTGTTTTGCAA